>NC_056728.1:1480196954-1480496954 GCF_019279795.1 Protopterus annectens | reverse complement strand
AGAGAGAGAGAGAGAATAAAAAAAAAAAAAAATTATACACTGTGACTCTGTCACCCTAAGCTGTCAGCAGTGAAAGTAGCAGCAGTAAGCAGAAACAGTGGTAATGCAACCAGCTGCGACAAACACAGGTAATGCAAAGTAGCAGGTTAATAGTGTGCATACTGTGAACCCTCCAAATGTGTCATAGGTCTGTATCTATAGGTATGCCCATGTGATATGTTGTGTGTACGTAGTTCCACCAAAAGGGGATGACCATGCATTACATGTCAATCAGTCTTAGGCCATGATCCTGGCAGCAGCTGTCTGTGCGTTGCCACCAGCAATGGCTGTAGCGACTGCTTTGAAAGGTCAGCCAGGTTCAAAAGGCAGGATCAGCCCATCACAAAGGCACACTGGCTGGGAACAAGTGTCTGCAGGTACCCGATATCACTGCATATGCATCCCATACTGCATAATTCCATAGCTTAGCAGACCTGTCCAGTTATGCATATGATGTGGTAGTTCCCAGGGTCAGTCGAGGTGCCTCCTTAGTGGTGTGGGACCACTGTCGCTGTATGCCACTGTCCAGGTACATATTCTGTAGTACGGCCAAGATAAATTATCAGTGTTATATGCGGTTGTATGTCCTCTCAGAGTGCAGATAGCACACATCCAGGGATACCATGAGGTCACAGTGATGCTGTGTGTTCTGCTCTGCTGAGGGCGGCCCTCACCTGGACATGTGAGATGATAGGGAGGTTACATACAGCTGTGATAAATACTTCAACTGGTGGAGGATAAGGAGGGGATACATGCACCAAACCTGTCTGCAAGACTGTTGCCAATATCCGTGTGTTTGGTGAATGTTAAGTAGGTGTGTATTAACACAAAGCATATCTGAGGCATGTGGTCCATATGTGTAACATAACTGAAGAAGGCCTTGTGGTCATCCATAGTGTTTGTGGCCATTTCCTCCCAGAGTAGGCCGTGGCCGTTGTTATGACGGACCGTAGTATAGTACCAGTGCTGACCACAGATGCCTTCCCTTAATGTGAATGTGCTCTGTCCTGCAGTAGCCTCCTGCTATTGTTATACAATCTGCCTCTGTCTGGGGTCCACCGGACAGGATGCCTAACCTTTGTGCATAGGGTCTGGGTTAGAAATGTGTGTGCAAGTTCCATGTAATCTGTGGCATGTCCGTGGTAAGCATTTGCAAAGGGGTCAGCAGTGTGGGTTGTGGCTTCCACTGGCCCAGTGTGCTGCATGGATAACATCTCAGTCCCAGCAAGTGAATAACTGTCTAATCACATACATATCAAAGTAGTCTACTGTGCTGGTGGTGGTGGTGAGATATGTATATCCAGGCCGAGTAACTTCTGTCCACATCACAGTAGTGGATGGTGTCCCACATACAGTACCTTGGGATGGACCCCAGAGTGAGTTTGTGCATTGGACCTGTCAGTGTGTGCTGACCGATGGGGCATGCTACTATGTTGTGTGATATGTGGCAGGTATTGTTGCACAGGTGTTGGCTGAGCACTGATATCTGGCCATGTACCTGTGTATCCGCCACAACACACACACATGCAACATATGGGAGTAGTAGTATATCACTACACATGAGTATCATGTATAGTATGTGTGCCAAATATTGCTGACATAGTCTGCTGATATCCTGTTTGTGTTCTCTTCCAGGGAGATGGCACGTCAGCGTAATCCCGCCTACTCTGTAGCAGAAGACGAGGAGATCCACCAGAACCTTGTGTGGGAGTATGACATCCTGTTTTCCCGCACCAGTCAGAATCAGCAGGAGAGGGCTGCACTGTGGCAAGACCTTGTCCGTAGGGTAAATGATATTGGCACGCATAACAGGACATATGAGCAGGTACGACATCACTGCATTGATTTAATCCGAAGTGTCCATCAGCATGCATCAGATATCCACAGACAACAGGTTGCCACAGGAGGTGGGGTGGCCACACGTCCCCCCCTCACCAGACTGGAGGGGCTACTCCTAAGTATTGTGGCTCCAGCCCCGGAACAGCAACAGCAGTACACCTGCATTATGATGGAGGCTGGTTCCACACAGCAGCACGACATGGAGCGTGCAGGTAATATGCCATATTTACACTTGACTGTTCTGTACACTGTATCATATGCAATATCAATGGCACAGTTGTGCCCACTGACATTAATCTCATCATTTCTGCAGGTCCCTCTGGGGTTACAGCAAGGCAGGCCATCCATGCTGGTGAGTGTGTTTAACATAACCTATAATAGTCCTGATAATGCTAGTAACCGTAGTGTAACTCAGTAGTGCTCTGTGTGTTTACTGCGGGGTGTGCATGTGTGCAGGTGTGCCTGTGCCCATGTGTGCATGTGTGCTGGTGTGCCTGTATCCATGTGTGCATGTGTGCATGTGTGCCTGTGTCCATGTGTGCATGTGTGCATGTGTGCCTGTGTCCACATGTGCATGTGTGCATGTGTACACGTGACCATGTGTGCATGTGTGCATGTGTGCATGTGTCCATGTGTGCATGTGTGCATGTGTGCATGTGTCCATGTGTGCATGTGTCCATGTGCGCATGTGTGCATGTGCCCACGTGTGCATGTGTCCACGTGTGCATGTCTGCATGTGTGCATGTGTGCCTGTGTGCATGTGTGCATGTGTGCCTGTGTGCATGTGTCCACGTGTGCATGTCTGCATGTGTGCCTGTGTCCATGTGTGCATGTGTGCCTGTGTCTATGTGTGCATGTGTGCATGTGTCCATGTGTGCATGTGTGTAGAAGTGCATCACTGGTAACAATGTCTGGAGACTGTAAACTGTGTTTCCTGTCTTCCTCCCTCAGGTTCTGGTGCTGCTCTGGTGACCTGCAGCAGGGAACCTGAATCTTGTGCCACGGGTACTGGTAATGATGATATTTGTGTAATGGTACAGGAAGGTGTGTCAGGGTCCACCATTGGTCAGCCAATTGAAAGTACACAGCTGTCAACCCCATCATTGCGCACAGTCATCCTGCCAGTACATCCTTTGTCACCATTGTCCCTAGGTGATGGACAGGATACAGTGGGCATAGACCAGGGTAATGTGGTACCTGTGGCACATGCGTCCCCACACAGCAGCCATGGGCAGGGTCCTCTGATGGTACCACACAGACAGTTGCCCATGGGTTCTCGTGGGAGCATCCGTGGGCGTACTGCCTCTGGCCGACATGCCCAAAGAGGTCTGTCAACCTCAGCTATTTTTCGGCCTGTCATGCAGGCACAGTCGCATATGGAAAGGTACACCAGACAGGGTCTGAGGGAGCTGAGAGCATGTCGCACAGCCATGACAGACAGTATGCGTGACATTGCGGATGCTATCCCTAATTTCACCGATGTCATAGACAGACATTGTGGGGACATATTACAGCAGTTCCACAACCAGATGTCCATGAGCCAGGGCAATGGTGGGCGTTTCCGGCATCAACGTGGCCATATGCCAGCAACAGCAGCAGCTGGCAGTCGGCGCGGACGACAACAGGCTCGCGCACGCCCCCATAGTGCCAGCAGCAGCCCCAGCAATGCTGGGTTTGTGCTGTCATCGAACAGCAGCAGCTGGCAGTCCGGGACCCTTTGCATAATTCCATAGCTTAGCAGACCTGTCCAGTTATGCATATGATGTGGTAGTTCCCAGGGTCAGTCGAGGTGCCTCCTTAGTGGTGTGGGACCACTGTCGCTGTATGCCACTGTCCAGGTACATATTCTGTAGTACGGCCAAGATAAATTATCAGTGTTATATGCGGTTGTATGTCCTCTCAGAGTGCAGATAGCACACATCCAGGGATACCATGAGGTCACAGTGATGCTGTGTGTTCTGCTCTGCTGAGGGCGGCCCTCACCTGGACATGTGAGATGATAGGGAGGTTACATACAGCTGTGATAAATACTTCAACTGGTGGAGGATAAGGAGGGGGGATACATGCACCAAACCTGTCTGCAAGACTGTTGCCAATATCCGTGTGTTTGGTGAATGTTAAGTAGGTGTGTATTAACACAAAGCATATCTGAGGCATGTGGTCCATATGTGTAACATAACTGAAGAAGGCCTTGTGGTCATCCATAGTGTTTGTGGCCATTTCCCTCCCAGAGTAGGCCGTGGCCGTTGTTATGACGGACCGTAGTATAGTACCAGTGCTGACCACAGATGCCTTCCCTTAATGTGAATGTGCTCTGTCCTGCAGTAGCCTCCTGCTATTGTTATACAATCTGCCTCTGTCTGGGGTCCACCGGACAGGATGCCTAACCTTTGTGCATAGGGTCTGGGTTAGAAATGTGTGTGCAAGTTCCATGCAATCTGTGGCATGTCCGTGGTAAGCATTTGCAAAGGGGTCAGCAGTGTGGGTTGTGGCTTCCACTGGCCCAGTGTGCTGCATGGATAACATCTCAGTCCCAGCAAGTGAATAACTGTCTAATCACATACATATCAAAGTAGTCTACTGTGCTGGTGGTGGTGGTGAGATATGTATATCCAGGCCGAGTAACTTCTGTCCACATCACAGTAGTGGATGGTGTCCCACATACAGTACCTTGGGATGGACCCCCAGAGTGAGTTTGTGCATTGGACCTGTCAGTGTGTGCTGACCGATGGGGCATGCTACTATGTTGTGTGATATGTGGCAGGTATTGTTGCACAGGTGTTGGCTGAGCACTGATATCTGGCCATGTACCTGTGTATCCGCCACAACACACACACATGCAACATATGGGAGTAGTAGTATATCACTACACATGAGTATCATGTATAGTATGTGTGCCAAATATTGCTGACATAGTCTGCTGATATCCTGTTTGTGTTCTCTTCCAGGGAGATGGCATCAGCGTAATCCCGCCTACTCTGTAGCAGAAGACGAGGAGATCCACCAGAACCTTGTGTGGGAGTATGACATCCTGTTTTCCCGCACCAGTCAGAATCAGCAGGAGAGGGCTGCACTGTGGCAAGACCTTGTCCGTAGGGTAAATGATATTGGCACGCATAACAGGACATATGAGCAGGTACGACATCACTGCATTGATTTAATCCGGTGTCCATCAGCATGCATCAGATATCCACAGACAACAGGTTGCCACAGGAGGTGGGGTGGCCACACGTCCCCCCCTCACCAGACTGGAGGGGCTACTCCTAAGTATTGTGGCTCCAGCCCCGGAACAGCAACAGCAGTACACCTGCATTATGATGGAGGCTGGTTCCACACAGCAGCACGACATGGAGCGTGCAGGTAATATGCCATATTTACACTTGACTGTTCTGTACACTGTATCATATGCAATATCAATGGCACAGTTGTGCCCACTGACATTAATCTCATCATTTCTGCAGGTCCCTCTGGGGTTACAGCAAGGCAGGCCATCCATGCTGGTGAGTGTGTTTAACATAACCTATAATAGTCCTGATAATGCTAGTAACCGTAGTGTAACTCAGTAGTGCTCTGTGTGTTTACTGCGGGGTGTGCATGTGTGCAGGTGTGCCTGTGCCCATGTGTGCATGTGTGCTGGTGTGCCTGTATCCATGTGTGCATGTGTGCATGTGTGCCTGTGTCCATGTGTGCATGTGTGCATGTGTGCCTGTGTCCACATGTGCATGTGTGCATGTGTACACGTGACCATGTGTGCATGTGTGCATGTGTGCATGTGTCCATGTGTGCATGTGTGCATGTGTCCATGTGTGCATGTGTCCATGCATGTGTGCATGTGCCCACGCGGTGCATGTGTCCACGTGTGCATGTCTGCATGTGTGCATGTGTGCCTGTGTGCATGTGTGCATGTGTGCCTGTGTGCATGTGTCCACGTGTGCATGTCTGCATGTGTGCCTGTGTCCATGTGTGCATGTGTGCCTGTGTCTATGTGTGCATGTGTGCATGTGTCCATGTGTGCATGTGTGTAGAAGTGCATCACTGGTAACAATGTCTGGAGACTGTAAACTGTGTTTCCTGTCTTCCTCCCTCAGGTTCTGGTGCTGCTCTGGTGACCTGCAGCAGGGAACCTGAATCTTGTGCCACGGTACTGGTAATGATGATATTTGTGTAATGGTACAGGAAGGTGTGTCAGGGTCCACCATTGGTCAGCCAATTGAAAGTACA
Source organism: Protopterus annectens (assembly GCF_019279795.1). Lineage (NCBI taxonomy): Eukaryota > Metazoa > Chordata > Ceratodontiformes > Protopteridae > Protopterus > Protopterus annectens. The sequence continues at coordinate 1,480,490,855 of NC_056728.1, read as the reverse complement.
CAGCTGTCAACCCCATCATTGCGCACAGTCATCCTGCCAGTACATCCTTTGTCACCATTGTCCCTAGGTGATGGACAGGATACAGTGGGCATAGACCAGGGTAATGTGGTACCTGTGGCACATGCGTCCCCACACAGCAGCCATGGGCAGGGTCCTCTGATGGTACCACACAGACAGTTGCCCATGGGTTCTCGTGGGAGCATCCGTGGGCGTACTGCCTCTGGCCGACATGCCCAAAGAGGTCTGTCAACCTCAGCTATTTTTCGCCTGTCATGCAGGCACAGTCGATATGGAAAGGTACACCAGACAGGGTCTGAGGGAGCTGAGAGCATGTCGCACAGCCATGACAGACAGTATGCGTGACATTGCGGATGCTATCCCTAATTTCACCGATGTCATAGACAGACATTGTGGGGACATATTACAGCAGTTCCACAACCAGATGTCCATGAGCCAGGGCAATGGTGGGCGTTTCCGGCATCAACGTGGCCATATGCCAGCAACAGCAGCAGCTGGCAGTCGGCGCGGACGACAACAGGCTCGCGCACGCCCCCATAGTGCCAGCAGCAGCCCCAGCAATGCTGGGTTTGTGCTGTCATCGGAACGCCCCAGGAGACCACGTGCACGTGGCTCTGGACAGTCCCAACAGGGACCTGTGTCCAGTCAACACACTCCCACTTCTGCTGACAGTACCCAGTCTGGCTTAGTACTGGATATGGTCCATAGCACCCCTGCCAGGCACAGGTACCGTGTCCGTGCCCACAGACACTGATCTGTATGACCTGCCAGGTGCAGTCTGTGGCTGTCCACAAACCCTTGTATATGGCAGCCATGAGGTGGAACTGTGTGCGTGCATACACACATGTGAAATGTTAACACCTAGGGTGACCACATACATGCACACACTGCACCAACACTGCCCCACCCTGTTCTGCTGCCCCTCACCAACACACATACACACACATGTCAATTGGTGGTATCAGTGGCTGACTCAGGCATACCCAATCCACACCCTGTGCATATGATGACACTGTGCCACCTCCTGCAATCTCCAACATCATTGCGGGAACAGGTAAACACGTTGCTGATGCACATGGTGACTACATAGAAGTGTTTTAGTAGTATCATGTTGGTAACAGTACAGTGTGCTGCTATGACTGCGTGTATATCCCAGCATGCCTGCTGCAGTAACTGTATGAACGTCCTGAATTGTTATCTGCACCCATAGTACATAACAAAGTGTAACAGCTGCACATAATTGCATGCTGGTGGTAAGGTTGTCAACAGATAGCCACATACCATGGGTAGCACAGGGGGAAAGCTAACGCAAGTAGTGATACGCAATGGTGGACATGTACAGTAATGGTGTCAAGTTGCCCACAACAACTATGCAATGTGGATGTTCGCGCATGTAGATATGTGTGCAGTACCAATGTAATCCAAATCACAAATAACTATGACATAATATCAGTTCTACCATGGGCATCTGCGCTGTTTATTCCTGGGTACATGTTGATAGTGCCTACATATTTGCATTGTAACTTACTGTTATTGTTACCCCTTCTTTGTTGTACAATGCACTACTTCATCCCTGTTTACTGTAGCTTTGTTTGCATGCATGTTCGCTTGGGGTTCCCTGGAACACTGCTTACACCTGCAATGCAGAGTTACAGTGCTTCTGTAGACTCCTAGTGACATCTGCATAGCGTACGATACGTATGTCAACTTTACACATGACAGAACATCACTGTCTGTCCTGTACGCATGTACGTTGCCTGTGACACATTGCAAATGTCTTACCTGGCATTTACCCACGTGTGCAGTCATATATGTCAGTGCTATGAAACAGTAGCGATACACCCACACATACACACCTTCAGTATGTTGTTCCGCATTGGCCCTATGTATTGGTACTCACCATGGCAATCACACTACTAGGGTAGCATGTGCAAAGGTAACCTGTGAATCACCTCTATGGTCCAGTTGTGGTTTATGTGAGTCATGTGGCAATGTCACAGCTGCCACATGTATATAGTCAGCCATCACCCTTGGCCAGGAACGTACAACACATGTGTGGGATGCCACCACACAGCCAATCTGGGGACTGGGCTCTCTGAACCCAGTAATGCCATACCCTGTGAGGTGGCATGTCATATATACTACATCCTGGACAAACTTCAACCCCAATCCCTGCTGCTACTATTGATAAAACCCCTGAAGATGTTTCTGATAGTTTTGACCAATTCTTTACCGAGACATTTCAAGCCCTAGCTAGCCATCTACCGCCTAGCTCCCCTGGTCCTGAAAGTAGCACCCCTTGAAACCTACTTGCGTTCAGCTGCCAACCAGTCACCACTTCACTTCTCCGTACCTTGATTGAAACATTGAAACCCACTACACTTTCTGCTGATCAACTCTCTGCCGAGTACCTATCAAAATCAGATGATGCTATTGCTTACCCCGTCTCAAAAGTAATCAAACGAACCATGGTAGAATCTAAATTTCCCACCATCTGGAAAATATCCTATGTAATCCACTTCACAAAGGAGGCAGCTCTACCGAATTCTCCAATTATAGGCCAATAGCTATACTCTCTCCACTTGCAAAGATTATGGAAACTTTATTCATAGACAATTCATGCACCACCTAATCCAAAATCACCTTATGGCAGACACTCAGCATGGCTTCTGTCCTCATCACAGCACTACTTCAGGCCTCCTAGCCTTTACTAACACCATAAACCATACTTGCAACACTAATTATATATCCTCAGCCCTCTTTTTGGATCTTTCCAAGGCATACAATATTGTTGATCACCAACTTGTAATCCACACCCTGCAAACATTCTGTCCAGATACTGGAGCCTTCCAATGGTTTCAATCCTACCTGCATGGTCGACAGCAGGCTGGCCTCTGGCAGAACAAACTCTCTAACCTTCTACCTAATACCCTCAGAGTACCACAAGGCTCTATACTAGGGCCCTTGCTGTTCTCCATCTTCATTAATGACCTTTATACTGTCATCCCAAAAGTCAGCTGTATCCAATATGCTGAAGACACTACTCTGATCTGCTCAGCCACATCTCCAGTAGAGTTATGGTCAGCTACCCAGACCACCTTTAATACAATAGAAAACTGGCTTTCTGAACATCGTCTGATCCTAAATCCCAAATAAACTCTACTGCTGTTATTTCACCAACACGTAGGTCTACCGCTTTCACCTTTACCATAACATCAACTGATGGCACAATAATCTCCCCTGACCCATCTACTAAACTATTATGTGTCATCATAGACAATAATATCAAATGTGACCTACATGTTAACCAAATTATCAAAGCCATCAATAGAAAACTAGGGTCACTTTACAGAATAAAAGCCTTCCTAGCCCCTCCAGCTAAAGGTGCCATAGCTCGCTCACACCTTGTTTCAACCCTTCTGTATGCATCCCTCTACTCGAATATGAACAAGACTGTCCTTAACAAACACTCAATTTGCTACAACCACATTGCCAGGTTTGCCACTGGGCTGCCTTTTAGGACACATCATTGCATCAATCTAAATCAGCTTGGTTGGCTTGCAATACCCAGCCTAATACAGTATAACCAACTGATTATGGCCTATAAAATCCTCTATAATCCGGACAATACTCCTGCACTTCAAATATTATCACCCCCTATAACAATCCTAGACCACTTCGATCCTCTAACAAACAACTAATTCAGACTAGCAAATTTAATAACACAGCCGGTGATTCTCTCTTTGCAAACTCTGTAAGTAGATCCTGGAACTCACTTCCAGCTGATATTACCCTACTTTCCACCTTAGGTCAATTTAACACTAGACTCAAACAACATTTGTCACTTAACTGGCTATGTCAATATATCAAGCCTGGCTAACTCGAATGTGTAAAATCTGTGAACCAGTTTACTGTGTAATTTAATTTAATCCTGACTTGTGCTCAGGACTAACATTAACCTGTGGAACATGTTTAACTTGCTTACTTATGTAATCTCTGTAAATAATCTGTTTGCAATATGTAATGCTGGTATTATGTAATGCTGTATCTGCTTACCCTTGTAGCATTTCTCCCCGGGCCTCCCCTGGAAATGGACATGCATCCAGTCGGACTATCCCTGTCAACAAATGTAGGATAAATAAATAAATAAATAAATAAATAAAATATATTACAGTGACTACAATACAAGTCAGACATTGACACACACTGACAGCATGCTGAACACACTGGGGCATACGTTGGGACTAAGAATAGCATCCTGCCTGAACATTGCACACCTCCACAGCTGGCACACAGGCATATGTTCCGTCGGATCAGAGCACATGCCACACATGGCACACACATCCCCTGTGCCACACACTCACAGCCTGTAGGGCTACACAACACACCTGCTACAGACGTGTCAGGTACCTGTCTTGGGTGCTGCACTGGGGTCCCGCTCAACAGGCTGTATCTGGTGAAGGTCACAGTGATATTTCTCAGGGGCACTATGGTCCACCACAGAACACATGCATACAGGTCAGTCAGAGGCATGGACACATACAAATCACTCAATGACCATGCCAGTATGGCTGACCTGAGACATACCTCCCTGGACTACATGATAGGGAACATAGAATGGATCTCTCAGCATGTGGCACAGGCCAGTATGAGCCTGATCTTGGTTGCCAAGATACCTTCACCAGGTATGCTACCACTATATGTGGGAAGGGTGTTGTATGTCTACATTATACTCAGTCTCCACTGTCATTCATAGGGTATCCGCTGGCTGTCAATGTGTGCTTACATGCTAGGGAAGCCACAATGATGTGCAAGGGTCATCTTGCACGTGACACCCATGGCCCGATGTATAATGGCAAAGCTCCTTGGTACACACATACTGCCTTATGCTGCAGGACATGGTTTACATAGCCACCTCTGTGGGTATCACACAGGTTAGGACACTAACAATGCTGCTACACAACAACAGCAGTGTACACCAGAAGATGCATGCACCAGACACTGTCCTCAGCACGGTGAACTGCAATGTCTGTGCAGTACCAGATTCCTGATTCATGGCTCACAGGTGTTACCCATCACTGACAGGTTATGCCCCATACCATGCCTGTCGTCCCCTACACATGTAACACACATGGACAGAGGGGTGGTATCCCAAGGTACCACAGATACACACACCTCCAGGTTGTTGGCACAGCACAAAGCATCAGGGCCTAATCATGTGCAGCTAACAGTGTGTCGGACTGCCATCTGGTTCATAGCCTGGCACACACAACCCTCCCATACACAGGAAGACCACCTATCCTCCATAACAACACTGGCAATATGACAGTCTCAAGAACTGTGTTTATATGGCTGGTCTGCATCCAGCCAAACATTGTGTGTGAGCATTACTGTAGCTACAACACACTAGTTGAAGGGTTCACAGCATGTGGTCACTGAATTGCAGTGGAATGACATGTTACCACTACCACAACAGGTGGGAACATGCAGCACCTGTACATCGACTACATGTACACTATATGGCCCAGACCAGATGTGTATCACCTGCTGTAGGTATTTTACCATATACACCCACACTGTATAGAGACATACCACGTGTGGACCCTACAAAGTAAGACACAGTCATATTGGTATACATTGCAAATACCCTTTATCCACTCGAGGCATGTGTCAGACAAGGTAACTACTGCAGGTCACACGTATTTATGTGTATGTGTCATACACATACATCATGTGTGCAATGCCATTGCTGGTTTAGGCAATGGCATGCATTGTTATGTACAAAGATCCACACAAGGTCATACTGTGTGACACAACCACACGTGGCAGTTGTGGGTTACCAAAACATTCCTATCTGTACTCTGACAATGGTAATAGACACAGTAGCAGAGCGCACTATTGGCATTACTAGCCAACTAGCCCTGTTTGGCTGTGCTGATAGTGTGGTGACATCCCCTGTGTTTACTGGGGGAATATGCAGCATCTGGTGTATTGTAGTATTTGCCAAAAGGATCTGTTCTCTCACACTTGTATTTACACACACCCTACTACCCCCCCCCACACACACGCACACTTGCTATTTGCAGGATTCATTCCCCTACCTAACTAAATCATGACGCGTGAGAGAGACGCATTAGCGAAGCGCACTATTCAGATTACTAGACAGTTCCTCTTCTCTGGCTGTACTTATAGGGTGCTGACAACATCAGTATTTTGAAAGGGTAATGTGCATCAGGTAGTGTGATCTCCTGATTGCCAAAACTAACATGTTTTTCATACGGAAATGCACACACACAAACTCCCCACATCCAAACACACACACGCCATTTATAGGTTTCAAACTCCTACCTAACTACATTACGACACTCGGGAGACATGCATTAGCAGAATGCGCTATTCGCATTACTGGGAGGTTTCCCTTCTCCTGCTTTACTTATAGGGTGCTGACATAATCTGTGTTTAGAAAGGGGAATGTGCATCCTGTAGTGTGTTCTCCCAGTTGCCAAAAGGGACATTTCCCTCACACAAAATTCCACACACACCAACCTTTCTCATCCAAACACACACACTTGCCATTTGCAGGATTCAAACCACTATCTAACGACACTCGAGAGTGACGCATTAGCAGAGCGCGCTATTCACATTACTGGGAAGCTTCTCTTCTCCTGCTGTACTTATAGGGTGCTGACATCATCTGTGTTTAGAAAGGGGAATGTGCATCCTGTAGTGTGTTCTCCCAGTTGCCAAAAGGGACATTTCCCTCACAAAAAATTGCACACACACTAACCCCCCCTCATCCAAACGCACACTTGTCATTCGCAGGATTCAAACCACTATCTAACTATGTTATGACACTCGAGACAGATGCATTAGCGAAGCACGCTACTCACATTACTGGGAGGTTTCCTTTCTCCTGCTGTACTTATAGGGTGCTGACATCATCTGTGTTTAGAAAGGGGAATGTGCATCCTGTAGTGTGTTCTCCCAGTTGCCAAAAGGGACATTTCCCTCACACAAAATTGCACACACACTAACTCCCCACATCCAAACTTGCTATTTGCAGGATTCAAACCACTACCTAACTATGTTACGACACACGAGACAGACGCATTAGCGGGGCGTGCTATTCGAATTACTGGGTGTTTTTTCTTCTCCTGCTGTACTTATAGGGTGGTGACATCATCAGTGTTTAGAAAGGGGAATGTGCATCCTGTAGTGTATTCTCTTAGTTGGGAAAAGGGATACTTCTTTCAAACAGTCTTGAACACATACTTACCTCCTCCACACACACTGAGCATGTACAGAATTCAAACCCCTACCTAACTATGTTATGACAATCGAGACGGACGCAGTAGCGGAGCGCGCTATTCGCATTACTGGTAGGTTTCCCTTCTCCTGCTGTACTTATTGGGTGCTGACATCATCAGTGTTTAGAAAGGGGAATGTGCATCCTGTAGTGTGTTTTCCCAGTTGCCAAAAGGGACATTTTCCTCTCACAGCCTTTCACACACACAAACCCCACTCATACACACAATGAGCATTTGCAGAATTCGAACCCCTACCTAACTATATTATGACACTTGACGGAGACGCATTAACAGAGAGCACTATCCGAATTACTGGGCGTCTATTCTGCACCTGTAGTATTTATAGGGTGCTGACATCTTTATTTCTACAGAGGTATGTACAGGTAGTACTACCTGTCAGGTGGGGGATAGCATATATATGCATTTGCAGCCACCTACGTCAGGGTCAGATATGCACATCGCACTGGCAGGTTATGTTCTATACCATGCTTTGGGACCACAGGACCTGTAACACACAACACAACCAGTCCAGAACACCACACCCACATCCGGAACATGCACTTAGCTTCCCTGGGAACAGTGCCAGGATATGCAGGTGTTCACATACACCATTCCAGTTGTTAACATCAGGTACAGGCATATTGTGTGTGAGAACTACTCAGGCCTCTACCACTTTACCCTACAGCCACTACAATTTGTGGATCCATGTGCTATGGCAGAACCACACACCGCAGCCACATGGGGGAATACATATTGCACCTGTCCATCTGCAACATGGGTACTCACTGTTCCACACCAGAGGTAGACCACCATTGTTGATATCTGACAATATCCACCTTTCCCTGGACATCCATATCCCATCTCCACCCCCATGCAAGGTTGTCACTGCACACAAACTGTATTTAGCACAAGCAGACTCTACACTTGTGTAGACTGGGGTGGACGACTTCAGAGGACCCATGCTGGAGGACTATACTGGCCACTCAGCATAATCCTTGACAATTGCATTCTATGAGCATGTGTATGGTTTGCATTGGTCATGCTATCCCACATATACCCATGACTGCTCCACAACAAGACACCTGTCAGCTGTACACTAGCCATATATGCACCGTACAACAGACAGAGTGACCTAATACATTGCAGAGCTGTAGCCCACAGAGGGAGGCCATCTGTGAACAGTTCCGGCATGGCACGCCATTCACACATACTCATTACAACACAGTGTTGACAGTGGAATCATCCAGAGAATGCAGATAGGGCTCCCCTCAGTCTGTTATTGACGGACACCTACTGTCAGAGATCCTCAGCAACCCTCTCACAGCACACACCGACAACATGGCTGTGGCTTAGCACATTCAATCCCTGGGACCTCCACGGTGTCCCTGCTTGACAGAGGCACAGCTCACTAGCCTCACATGTTGCCTTCTGTGACATACTTTACAATGGCACAGTAGCCTACTATCCTGGGGATGCAGATGCCAAGCACAGTCTGGCTGAGCTGTCATTCCCTAGGGCAACAAGCCTAGTATTGACCTCTACACCCATATGTTCAATTGTCGGATGCACAATATTTGTTGTGCTGTTCTACTGTTTGCAGGTCTTTATTGCCATAGCATTCCCTGTTCCTATGACCAACTTGTGTATCTGTGGAAGATGTTTGCATATGACGGCGATCCACTATATCACTTATGTCTCTGTAGTCATTTACTGTGTGCACTGGGCTGATTGCTGTGTTGTGGTTGGTTCCTGGACTGACACGTAGAAATACTAGATATGTGTGGCCAACTGCTAAACGGAGATATGGCCTAAGTGTGTGACCATGCCCAGTTCAGCCTTTCCATGGCATGTTGTCTGACATATGCTTCATTTATCAAAGTGTGCGAGCATGCCCAGTGTGAGCTTTCCATATGTTGCACTCTGAAGTCCACCACATATTTGGGTGTGTGTGAACTTCAACAATATCTCACGTTTATGGTTGTGTGTTGGGTGTCATGCTGTGTACTAACTGGCCAACTGCTTTGTGTCTACCACAACAGGGATTATACTGTGCCTGCAGGGATTGCATAGGATACTTTGCAGACAGTTCTCAACATACTTTCATAATGACCTAACAATGTAGTACCGTATAGTGTACTGGTTCAGTACTTTCACTGTGGTGGACAGTATCCTGGGCTTTAGTCCTATGACTGCTTGACATCTTCATAGTGATCACAACAGACTGTGTGGGGCCAGTTGTGCACATATCACCATGTTGCAATATGTTCAGATATCGACTACCTACACCAGGCTCGTCCAACATTGCTAGTGTATTCCACAACATGGGTGGTCATTGGCAAACACTAGCAATGCTCCCTAGGCCATTTCTGATGCTAGTCACAGGGTGTGTTTGTCCTTCGACACACATTGTAACTGGAGTTTGCCATGACATATGTCATGGTTAGTATACTGTGCCTCCGTCTACCTCTGACATAACAGTGATACCCAGGGTTAGCCTACCATCTCCCATACGCTCATCAGGATTCCTCTTGAGGAGTGTCGATATGTGACTCTCTGGCTGACCTGTACCAGGAGTTTACTGAAGAGTGGGGGTGCCTTCTGTGTTATGGATCATTCTGTACAGCTTGTCCTATGTATGTCAGTGCTGGGGTTCAGGTCTCTCATGTGCATAGCTCACTGCCATTCAGATTGTACAAGGTGCAACGTGTTCATTCATTCCAGGTTGGACATGGCTTCATAGATCAGGCACAGCTTTCCTGTAGCTGTGAAGGATGGCGGTGTGTGGGGCTGCAGTTTGTTTACTCAGGCAACACATGGCATCTGTTCATGCTCTTTGCTACCCCTGGTGGGGTACTGTTGTGGACTTTACAGTTGATGGAGGTGTCTGCTGCAGTATATCCCACAGGGGCTATTGTAGTGAGTTGTGACGCTGATGGAGGATGGCTGCAGAGCCACAGTGAGTTCCCCTTATCTACATCTGCCAACCTTCATGTTTGTGTGGGTATATGGTACATGTTTCTGCGAACACTACAGCCACATGTTTGTCCAGTGCAGGATATTTATCACCTTTTGTATGCAGGTCTCACATTACATGTTAGGTACCTCATGGGTTAACACCTGTGTGGTAATTTGTGGGCACTTACTGTATATCCACGGTGGTTGTCTATACACAGTTCTGCAATTAGCTTGCTGACATGGCTATGGCTGCAGTTGTCTGTTTGTAGGTGGCCCTTTTGTGGTTTGCTTGTGTCAGCTGGGGGTCGGATATGGTGGGCTGTTTGTACTCCTCTGCATACATGTTCAGTCACAGTCCTTCCATGTTGGCCTATACCTATGGGACATATATACAGAACGGGGGTGGGGGAGCCAAGACCAGGCCTTGTGGGATGCCACTCATATCCGCTTTGTAGTCTGACATGGATGCAGCATGTCTGACCATGTCAGTTCTGTCCTTGGTCTGGTTTGCAACCCCTCTACTGACATAGGGGTATATATTTAAGCTGCTGAACATATCCATACTGAACTCATATGGTATTGTCTAGAAGCATGTGCACGGTCCAGCTACACTGTGTGGACCACATTGCCCTCATCAATGACCTTAATGACTGCTTCAAATGGGTCAGACATGTTTAGGGGCAGGTTCTGCAGTTACGACAGCCACACTGTGTAGGGTCCAGTATCAGTAGCTCCACAATAGCCTTCTGTCTACGGTAGGTACTGATCCTTTCCATAGCTGTGCAGAACAAGCTTGTCAGGATCCTGGGGTGGTAGTTTGGAGTATCCATTCAGGCAACACCTTTGTTGTGATGGACCACTGTTGTTGTACACTGCTCTTTGGGTACATATCCTGTGGTACGGCTGACATTGGGCAGTAGTGTGATTTGGCATTCCATTATTCTTGGAGTCCATGTTGGCCTCAGCACAGGACACCATCACATACCTTTGCTGCTGTGTGTTCTGCTTTGCAGATGATGGCTGTTACCTCAGCATCTGCAATGTCAGGGGACCATCAGTCTGCTGGGATAGGTATTTTGCACTCGGGGGGGGGGTGTTTGCACTGCACCTGACAGGTTGTATGTTAGCAATATGTGTGTGTGTTTGGTATGTTGTTTGTAATATCTGTGTGATTCGGAGCATATCTGTGGATGCCCAACACGGTTCCTACCATCAGTTGGGTAACCCTTGTGATTATCCTTAGTGTCCTGTACGTTTTGTATCTTCATAGGTTCATGGGTTCATACTAGGCTATACACCCTAGGCCATTATTAAGCCTAGCCAGAGTGTGTGTGTCTTTTGCCACCCCTTGCTATGTTCAATTATGACCATTTATGACGTTCTTCACTGTGCCTCTGTCTGGTCGTGACACAGTGAGGACCCCCAGTATACATGTACGGTCATCCATCCACTTGGCAATATTCCTGTTGAGGGGTGTCAGTGAGGGGCTCTGCCTACCATGGATTTGGATCCTGTTTCTGGGTGTGAGGAGCCTCTGGGTTATGTATCTGTCCCTCCAGCACATCTTATTTCATTATGTGTTAAGGCTGACATCTGTGACTCTCACAGCTCCAATGGCTTTGATTTCCTGTGGTGGAGCATGTCCATTACTCCTGTGTTGGACATAGCCTTGTACAACAGACATACAATGCCTCTGTGTAGGCAGTGGTGACTGCAGTCAGCTGGGGTGTCTACAGCCAGGCAGCATATGACATATATTTCACACCCTTTATCCTGTTGGTGGGGTAACTATGAGGTCTTCCGAACCGCTGCAGGTGTCATGTACGGTACATCCCATATGAGTCATTGTACTAGATTATCGGTCTGATAAGGGAACAGTACAGCGGCACAGTGACCTCTGTTGATGTTGATGTGAATCCTTTCATGATACGGTGTCCAGTATCGACAATCTTCATAGCCACACTGGCATTGTGGGTGTCACATGACAGATTAATGTCGACCTGTGTCCCTAGGTCTCTGATTACTCCTTGCATACATAATGGTTTGACACCTATGTGGTAATTTGTGTGTACCTTGTCTGGTATTTGGTGGGACATTCATACTTTCCAGTGTCTTCGGCTGTCTGGGTGGAGTTCTTGTGTGTGAGAGTGTGGTCTGTCGCATGCTACAGACTGTACAGCAGTTTTGACTACAGTTATGTGCACATGGGTGGTCTCCGCTGCTTTGTGCATTGTCAGTTACCTGGCAATATGGGTGTCTGTGCTGCATATGGATACTCCCCCTCCTTTGATGTTTTGGTGCAGGTGTTGGGGCCATAACACATGATATTTGGTATAACCTAATAGTGCTGGTGTGCTATCACTAGGCTTGCAGCAGGCTTCTGTCACTGCACAGACATCAATGTTCTCCATAATGGGAAGTGCCTCAGGGGCATGCATATTGCAGTTTACACATCTGGCATTGGTCAGCATTACCCTTATGTTTCCTACCACTTATGTTTTCTAGGGTGGTGGGTAGTCTTTTTGGCCTTGCCTACATATGGCTCTATGGAGGCGGCAAAGGCCTTATCCAGTATCCAGACGCACACGGGTAACAGCTGCAAGCCATCCCTGGAACAGCAGCATGGCTTGTCATGCTTGACATCTCAAGCAGACAGACATTAGACCCTGTTGGACTGACAGCTGTAACTGTGCCAGCTGTTAAACATGAGCATTCTGTGTTTGTACTGTGGCATCATTCTTGCTGAGGGTTGGATGCTGCACACAGCCAGTGTCATACCGCCCTGGGGTACATACTCAGAGGGACCATCCATGTCTCTTTAGATGTTGACCAGGGAGGTACATCTCAGGTAATTCACACCAGCATGGGCATTGAGTGCATCATATTTCTGCTTGCTTTGGGGTGACCTGCGTACTTGTGTTATGTGGCATTTTGTGGCAGCCTACAGTCAGCTTACTCTACCCTTTCCCTTGTTCAGTCTGGTGAGTGGGACAGCAGTGTGTCTGCCTATACAGACACCTATTACAACTGTATCAGGCATGTTGTTTCTCCTTCTGGCCTGTGACTGTTTGGTACACAAGCTTTGCGTACTATTCGTTGCATGTGCTATGTTTGAAGGTTGTGGTTGCTTGTGATCTGCTTTGGAGGCTTCTGTTGGTGTGGTGTGTTTGTAATTAAGGCCACCGAGAATATTTGTCTATGTTTATATGTTTGGTTTACAGTTGTGGTAGGTCTATGAGGGACTGGGTTTGTGGTGTATGTGGTTACCTTCTCCTCCTGACTAATTTTGACAGTACTGAGTTGGTGGAGCTCAACCACTGGTTTGGATACATGGATGCATCTATCACATATATTTGTATTTATTGGGGGGTGTTGTGGTTGTCTGTGTACTTGGGACTGGTGTCACATTGCCTCTGGATTCACAGATTCGACTTGTTGTGGCTGGACTTAGTGGATTGTATGTGTGGACATATGTTATTGCCATACTACTGGTCAGCGGTTACTTCCCTTTTTATGTTTGCTCTATCATGTGGTAGCTTCCTCATTCTCTTGCATGGTTTGGTAATGGCTGGAGTCCAGCATGCCAGATGCCTGCGTGTATGGCATTGTGTGTTCTTGTTATTTGTGATTGCATACTCCAAGCATTCCTGGCTGTGTTCATGGAATGCCTGTATAACATGTTCTGTGGTGTGTCCCATATACTGCACTTGCACAGGGCCTTTTGTGGATTCAACATTGGTTTTGAGGGCTGCAACCTATGCTTTACACATGTTTTTCACTGTGGTATTCTGGCCAGGGACTGGGGTCAGGATGTGTATATCCAGTGTGATTACTCTATGGTCTGGTCTTACCAGTGAGGGGTACACATCTCATCTTGCCATCCAGTACACATGTTGCTGATTATCACATCCAGTATGCTTACCCCTCTTGTGGGAGTGGTACATTGTTCCTGGGCATTTTGGTTTATGGAATCTGTGTAATTTTCTCCTACTGTGTTGGTGCTAGTATAATGCTCCCGGTGTATTTCAGGTATTTTCAGTCAAGCAATATAATGTGGTTTGGGGGGCTTGATATATTCATGTATTCCGACATAGGCCAGGTGCAGTTCCTGGTATTAGGACAGTAGTCTGCAGCAGGCTATATACTGGAAGGCGGTTTTAGCCATTGGTATTTGACCATGGCTAATCCATGCTGCTTCTTGCTGTGGTACAAACATAGGGGTGTGGTTATCCTTGCCATTTCTTGCTAGTCACCCTCCTTTTGTAGCTTGTTCCATGTTTTGCAGCTGTACAGCACAGTATGAGGTGTGACCTGGTAGTGTTAGGGTGCTGATGTGAGCCTTGACCCAGTTCTCTATTACAGGACTGGTATCTACATTCTCCATACTGTGTGCGTTTACACTGCACACATCTTGCTGTTTATACATCTGTCATTGGGTAGCATTACATCTAGGTTCCTATCCATTGTAAAACCTATGAAGGTGGGTTTGTGTTTTGAGACTTACCTATTCAGGGCATGCTGTGGGTACTGACAGCCTTTGCCAGTATCCATGGGGCATGGCATGATAGGTGCATGCCACCCCTAGCAGGTGGTGCATCATGTCAAGCTCCGCATGTCTTCCCAGCCTGAAACACATTGGCTCCCCTTTGACTAACTGCATTACTTCAGCCAGTTATTGCACTTGATCATCCCATCGTCATTTTGTGGCTTCATGCTTGGTGAGGGTGGATGTTAGTCAGGGTGCTCAGGTGTGCATATAGTACATGGTGTTACATTACTTAACACATAGCATTCATGCCTCAGGTGGTGCTGCAGGGCTGCCTCTGTCGGATGCGCATATTACACTTCCCTGTACATGTTTCTGAGCAGGTCATGTCATTTTAGGCATCCATGTTATTATTTGAGTGAGTCAGAGGGGGTATCATTCCCAGGGTTCCTACTGAGCCAGTGTATGTGCTATGCGTTGCCTCTTTGCCAAGGCCAGGGCATACTGGACACACCTCATTCTGCCTACTGGGGCAGGCTCAGGTTGTTCCTCCTCCGAGTCACGCTCTGCCTGTGATGGCCTTGGCAATGGTGGGGGGCTGTTTGGCCCGGCCCTATGCTGGTCCTGCTGCAGCTGTTTTCACAAGATCATATTATGCAGCATAGCACATACCATGACAATTTGGGTACATGTAGTTGGTGTGTACTGCAAGGCTCCACCAGATGTGTCCAGACACCGGAACCATGACTTGAGCAGCCCAAACACACGCTCTGTTACATTACTTGTTTGTGCTTGTGCCTCATTATGGCGTTCCTGTTCAGGGTGTGTGTACGTTTCTGATGGGTGTCATCAGCCACGGCTCCAGTGCATAACCTGCATCCCCCACTAGGTTTCCATGTGGGATGTCCCCATTGGCAAATGTCTGGTACAGCTGCGTCAAATGCCAGATGTGGGAATCATGGTAACTCCCAGGGCAGCCAGCACACACTTTCATTATTATGCCCTGGGCATCACACATGACCTGGCAGTTGATGGAGTGGAAGCCCTTGCGGTTAATGTAGGCCCTACCCCACTCACTGGCTGGTGCTTTGATGCGTATGAGCGTGCAGTCTATTGCACCCAGTACCTCAGGGTATTCCGCTATTTGCTGGAAGAGACGCATATTGCTGGCCAATACCTCACGGGCATTGGGGAAATATACATGATCACCGACATGTGCTGACATGGCATCCAGGAACTGGTGCAGTACCCTGGAGGCTGATGCCTGTGATATCCCCATCATATCGCCAGTTGGTCTCTGGAAGGTACCTGTTGCTAGTATTCTTAGGCCAACACATACCTTGGTTTCCACTGGGATGGGTTCCCTCTGTTGGTTCTGTGTGTGAGGCGTGGCCTGCACAGCTCAACAATTTGCTGCAGGAGCTCTCTGTCCACTCTATAGCGCTCTACTATCTCCAGCTCATGTAACCCGTGGTAGGTGACCCTGGGCCTGTACACTCTTCTCCGTCTCCTCACTGTGGGTTGTCTGGCACCATCTGCATTGTCACCACCCTCAGAAAGTCGCCTATGTCTCATTATGACAGCTATGGCAGCCCCTAACATTTCTGCTCTGAGTTCAGCTTTTTCAGTTTTCACTTCTATTAGCTTACTCCTGTCTTGCAGTGTCTCTTAAGGGAAACATCCTGCACTACTGTTTGCAGAGTTTTAAGTGCTGGGCTGGGTTACTATTCTGCCTGTGTAATTGCCTGCTTCTAATTGTTTTCACTTGCTAGCTTCAGCAGTTATCCCTGCTAGCTTCCTAGTAATTCTGTTGCTTCCTTTTTCCTCTCTGTTTCCTCAGGGGGGAGCAACGTGCATACTATCAGAAACACGCACACAGTGGCTTACATGCATGCACATGTGCTTACATGGTTCAGAATCTACTTATTCGGGTTAAAACGTGCGTACACCCACACAAACACTGTTACACGTCTGCCAACAGCCTCCAACATACTCAGCCTGCTCTACACACGCGCACACCTGTGCAAACAGTGTTAAACATCTCCCAACACGCTCCCACATGCTCAGACTGCCTTACACGCGCGCACACTGTCCTACTCGTGCTTCATGGCGTGCACACGAGCTCATGCACGCCCAGCAAGAAACTTTGGTGTAAGTAACAGTGTACACCTTCCATTTCTTGACTTTCCATGACTTATCTAGCGGCACACCTCTTTCCATGATCTGTGTCTGTCATCTGTCATGTTACACTGGCCTCCAATGAACTGCATTTCTTTCTACCATTCCCCCCTGTGATGTCACCTATCTCCTACTCTATTCCTCCCCCTTATGTATCTCTTACACTACTCAGACTGTGCTCATTTGCTATGTGACTGTGAGATTCAGTATCTTAACCCTCATTTACATGAGATTGCCTACTAATGCTTAGTTACATGTCTTAGACTCAGCTTCCCCCCTTAGCAACCACTACATGGTGGCCATGTTGTTTTTGGTCTGCTGGTCCCTGCATTATCATTCCATGTATTGCATGAAACCCACATTTGTGGGTTTATAACCTGTTTTTTATGGTTTTATACTGCGCAGCCCGTTTGCACGGGGCTGCGCTGGGTTTAAACATCGGCGAATCGCCGAAAATAAAAATATACATTTTTAATATTTTTGCATCGGGTTATATTGCCAATGGCCACATATTTGGCCATTGGCATGCTGCCTGAGTCATATGCACCCTTTTTTGGAGCTGACATGGCTCCGTTGTGGAATTTGCAGAAACGTACTCAGTTGTCAACTGAGTACATTTCTGCAGCTAAAACGTCTCTTACACGGACTGGATTCTGCTTCGTGGATCACTAATATACCTCATTTGCATACCTTTTGGCTGCAAGTGAGGTATTTAGCATGTCCACGCCCAGTCCGTGTAAGAGACGTTTTTGCTGGTCTCTTACACGGAGTTTAGGGCTGCTCCTGGATCGCGAGGCTTGCATGGAGTGTTGCACTTCTCTTACACTCCGTGCAAGCCTTCGTGAATCCTGCCCAATGTCTTATTGTTCTGTGAAATTCAGTTTTTGAAAACAGGATCTTTTATCATCAATTGTCTACCTGCACAGATTGACCAAAACAGAATTTAATATACATCTTCTTTAAGACAAAATTACGGCAAACAGTGCAACCCTGCAATAATGAAAATTGTGCTAGACTAAAATGGAATAAAAAATATTATTTTTTGGTAGACCACCTCTCTTAACTCCTCCATGCATTTAATCAGGTTGTTATCAGCAAAAGTAGTTAGTTAAGTTATTTACTACCACACCCAATCTCTACAAGTTGTCCTTATTAAACTTTATAAATAGTTACTTAGAAGCTGATTACATATAATTAGTGTATCGCTTCAATCCAACAATTTGATGTTTCAAATGACAACTATTAAAGCAGTTTTTACAAAATCCATGACTGGTAACATTTTCAAACAAGCTTCATGAACATGTGCAATGCTGCTTCTTCTGGTTTTTCCTGGTTAGGGGGTTGTCACAGAGGAACAACGGTCCGCAGAACAGCAGTGGAGTTTTACAGTATCGCGTTACCAGACCAGCACCCAACCTTCCACAGAAGGTACAAACATGCACACACTCATACTTAGTGCAAATTTAGAGTGTTGAATCCACCTACAGCATGTCTTTGGGAGGTGGGAGGAAACAGGACCACCCATATTAAACCCTCGTGAATGCAGGGAGGACATGCAGACTCTGCACAATAGGCACCGCAACTAAGAATCAAACCAGAGAACCTCTTGCTGTGAGGCAGCAAAGCTAACTAATGCAGAACTGGAGCCACCTAACATATGCAATGCTGCTAATGAGCTAATATCCACAAAATATTAGAATATAAATTTCTAACTTCTGCTTAATATGCAAAGATGACCCTAAGATGTTTGGACAACAAGGGAAAGCTGCTGCAAAAATTCTCAGGTTCTCTGTCTTTTCCCCAGCAAGACCAAGTTAGCATATGTTGGAATTTTGGAAAACAACTATGTATATTTTGAAGGAGAATACTTCCAGCAAGTCAAGGGAGTGGCAATGGGAGCAGCCTGTGCTCCCACATATGCTAACTTGGTCTTGCTGGGCTGGGAAAGAGAGCATGTTTTTAAAAGTGATTTCTTTTCCAAGGTTGTATTTTAGTGTAGGTTTTTGGATGATATTTTTATTTTGTGGAAGGGAACTCCTGAATCCATTCCACTATTCATTCAATACCTAAAGCAAACTACCACTTTCTTAAAATTTACTTTTAATTTTCACAAACAAGAGATTCATTATTTAGACACTAAAATAATTAAAGACCATGAAAAGTTTATATCCAAGGTCTATCATAAAAAAGACTTTTTGTAATAGTTATTTACATTTAGATAGTCACTACCCATTGTCACAAAAGAAAAGTATTATCAAGGGACAAGCAATCAGGGTTGCCAGAATGACATCTTTAAAACAGGATGTCATTCAGGAATTTATTTGCCTAAAAAAACATGTTTCTTGAGAGAGGTTACCTGGGGTGACTTTATTGATGTGATACTTAGTGGTGTATTAAGTGACTGGAGTACAAAATATATTCCATTATTAGGTAGAGTTTTGAATAGGATAAAGAACATAGGAAGTACCACTGAGACTGTGAGCAAAGTTGATTTTCAGCAAGCATGCATTGTTCAATACAGTCCTTTATACCATCAGGTTAAGGAAACACTTTATAAAAACTGGAGCATTTTTAAAAGTAATAATGACATTTTTCAAGTTTTAGGTGAGAAGCCTGCATTTACAATCAAGATTGGCCCTAATCTAAATGCAATCTTGGAAAATAAAAACAAAAATAAAAATCAAGGTGAACAGGTTAACGTAAGTGGTAGTAGACCTTGTGGTAGGTGTGCCTACTGTTCTTACATTCTGCAAGACAACTCTATTTCTTTAGACAAAAAAAACAAGAGTATAGTCTATTTAAGAAGAGGTAACTGTTATTCAAGTAAACTGGTATATATCGCTAGGTGTAATACTTGTACATCCTTTTACATTGGGAAGACAGAAAGGTTATTTAAAACCAGAATATATGAACATCGGTACAATATAAAAAATAAAAAGGAAACCAATGCCTTGTACAAGCATAGTACCCAATGTGTGGATTACAGTGGTTTTAAATTTGCTATATTAGACTTAGTGAATATTGATGTTAGGGGTGGAGATTGGCAAAATGCTTTAAACAAGAAAGAACTTTTATGGCAACTAAAAGACTAGCTGCAAACTTTTCCCTGGGGTTGAATGACTATTTGACTATATTACCTATATTGAAAGAAAAGGCAGGACATGTTTAAATGTCTTTCACTGGTTTAAATGTGACCATGCATATAAATATATAAAAGTATTTGAAAATTGGTTGTTGCACTGTTAGTCTAAACTAATATAATATTTTCCTTTGTGAAAATTGTTTAATACAAGCATGAGAATTTGTTTTTTAACTTATTTATATTCTTGCATTGTCTTGAATATTTTGTAATGTTTTTTTAAAACATGTTTTATAATTGTGAGGTGTAACAGCCAATCATTGTTCAGCTTATACTATTTAAACACTATGTTCATGTTTATCAGGTTATTCTGATGAAGTCAACTGACACTGACAAAAGCACTTAATTTTATTTGAGTTTTATATTTGGAATAAACTGTCTTGTGTACTCGCAACAGTAGTGCTTTTTTTGGTTACATTTGTTAACCAGGAAAGTCCAACTTGGAACATAGCCAATTTTCAGCAGAGGCCCAGGGAGAAATGCTCCAGACACAAGTCTTTGAATGTGGGAGGAAAAAGGAAGAAACCCACATGAATATGGGGAGGACATGCAGACTCCACACAGAAGGCACTGTAGCTGAGAATCGAATGAGAGACTCCCTTGCTGTGAGGCAACAACACTACTGCTGCACCACTATGCTCTACCCTGGATGTTTTCTCACACTTTGCTGACACCCTTCAACTGGCACTGCTGTCTCTCCTCCAGTTGTCACCAAGCTTGACCAGCTCTTCTAGATACCCGCATACATTTTCTTGCCTGACAATTTGTTTAAGGTTGCTCTATCTAAACATGCATTTTCTTGCCTTACAAATTGCTAAGTGTTGATCTGTCTCTTATGCTTTCCTGCATGAGCTGGGAGGGGGAGGTGTGATTCTGACTGCTCTGCCTTTTCCTCAGTGAAATCATCATAAACTGCAGGTAAAGTTAACTTATGGACCTGTTGAGAAACATCATGCAGCTCTTGGAGCTGGATAGCTTATTTTACAATTTGTGCATAATTCATATTCTTATCTGCTACAATCCTTATACCTCTCAACTGTCCAGATTTACACAGAATATCCAGATTTGTGTCCCATATTTTTTATTAGTTCCTCATAAAATTTGGCATTTTCTGGATTTGTATTTCAAACAATGTGAAATGAATTCACTAAATAATGAGAGACATTTGAGTTTCAGACTTCATATCCTCCTTTTATTCTAGCAAATTTAAAAGTTTATAAGAGCAATATTTAAACCCGCGGTAGTGGTGCTGCGGCAGCATTGTCACCTCACAGCAAGATGTTGTCGCATTCGATTCTCAGCTAGAGCGTCTTCTGTGTGGAGGCATGCATGAATGGGCATGCCTTCGTTGAAGGTTGTGCGTCAGGGCTGGTAACTCAGCACACAAAAATCCACTACCAAACATTAGCGGACCGGAGTTCCGCTGTGGCGACCCCTAACTGGGATAAGCCGAAAGACCCAAAAACATAAGAGCAATATTTAAAAACTGTCCCCATTTTGGGGGCTTTGTCCAGATTTTTTATGCTAAGAGTTTAATAGCTATGTACACTCTTCTCCACAACCCATCGAGCAACAATTTATGCTAAGAGTTTAAGAGCTATGTACACTTTTCTCCACAACCCATCAAGCAACAAACCTTTTCATTACCTCCGTATAACATTTTATGAATAATTCAAGTGAGGGACACCATGCAAATGAGCCAAGAGAAGGGACAAGGCAGCACAGAGACTGACACAGGAAAAATAGCTCAGGTACATATGTGAATTTAATGTGGTTCATGACTCAATGTGTGTTTTGTTTTTTCAGTTAAATATAAATGTTCAGTATTCAAGGAAAATGTGTTTTGTGTTTGTATGTGTGTGATACATAGAGAATTACTTTCATGCAGAGTTATCTCATACTTTGTCTCTTCTCAACTGTTATCAGCCACTTTTTCACAATTTTATTTTCAGATATCATTTGCAATAATTTCAGTGTCATGAGAGACATATGAGACTAAAATAATCTCAGAAAAAGTAACTGTCTGACTCAAATTTTCTCCAACCAAACTCTTTGAATATAGAATTTGTGAAATTGAAGAACCATGTCCTTGGTACATAGTCAGAGACTTTATAGCCTGTAAACATATATAAGGAAGTCAGTATTTCTTTGAGTAATGAGTGCAAACTTCAGATCAAGAACCAGAACCCTTTACATTTTTGCTTTATCATGTTGTAGCTAGCCTTGATACTGTCTAGGGTATAGGAACAAATGGCAGTACTGCCAATGCTGTTTCTGTGAAGCAATGCATGAAATGGGATTTGAACAAAGTTTTAAAAGTGCTTACTTTCGAAAGAGAAAAGCAACCATACCAACCATCCAGTTAGCTTTGCCTTTGTATTTCTTTCCCTCATATAGTCAATATTGTTGTCATCGCAGCTTGGAAAAATCTTTAGCCTGAGTTGAACTGCATCCTTGTTTTTTTTTTTTTTTTATACCTGAGATTTTGCATACTACTTCTATCATTCAGAAGTCTTCATTTGTCTGTTCCTCAACAGGCTGACCCACACCACTATGAAAATCAGTCCAGGGCTGTGCAACTCTCCTGGCTTTTATTTTGAATAAGGGGTTAATGTATTATGTTGAGCAGTTTGTAGCTTTTGCTTCACAACAATGATGGGGAATGCCATGCTGTTGATATGGCAGGTGACTTTATGTCAGATCTTTTATTTTGTTTTGTTTTCAGTTCTGTTTGGTAACTTCACAACATAATTACCATCTGATCCACTATATTCATGTTTTCCCTTAGTCTTCACAGAAAGAAAAACAGAATATTGTTATGTTCCACTATAGCACAAGCCCAACAGTATGGGAGTCTCTCCCACCATGGCTTTATGCTTATCCCAACACCTAGCACATGTCATACAATAACATGAGTGTTGTTCAGGTGTATGTGTGTTACAGTCTGCCCATCGTCCCCTATAGAAGAATGGCTCCTGGTAATCCATTCTATTTAGTTTTAGGAAGCATCCACAGCCTGCACTGAGAGCTGTAGACAGGAAGAAAATCCATGCCTGTTCTTAAGGTATCCATAACCATTACTTGAACCTGAATCTCCTCACTACAGTTAGGACTCCATCCCTCTGCACCACACAGCTGACCATATCAGCTAACAGTGATTGATTAATCATGGAGCTGAAGGTTGAGTTTCTTTTGTAGATGTCTCTGCTGTCAGGGATGGTATTTTAATCAGAATTGTGAAATCAATTTTGCGTTGCTGACATGATGATAAAGGCATATTAAAAGCTTTTGCATTCACATTAACGTGGTTTTTGATATTTGAGAAATACTAACAGGCATATCTGTGTGTGTGTGTGTTTGTGTACATGTGAAAAAGTCAGAATAATCATTGCAGGAACTCCGTCTGGATTTAGTAAAACATTTAAAGAATTTAAATGTTTGCATATATATACATATTAGGCTATACATTGTTATAAGAAGATGGAAACAATTTGATAGAATACATACTACAGAAAAAAAGCACTAAAATAACATTTTATGTAAACATAAATAAATAAATAAATGTAAAAGTAAGTTATTTAAAATTAATATGCAAGCCCATTTCTTGTTAATTTCTTTTGAGCCTAACTTGCAAATCAAAATAGCATTTCTGAAATAAACAACTAGAATAAATTTTCTGTTTTTTCAAATGCATTCAAAGATTGGGTATTATAACCGCTAAGTGTTTAATGTATGTGGCTACACTAAGATTTAAAGGTTAGAAACTGGCATTGCATTTGATTCTGTTTTAATGTGAGGCAGACTATCTCATTCCCTTACACAGGCAAATCTGCTGCATTCTGGAGAAGGGGAATACTATTAAACATTTTGACGTAACTCAGCGATAACTTTTCCGCTACAGTTCGCATTCTTAAAAAAAGACTGTTCCCGGGATTTAATAAACTCCATGTAGGCTTCGCACAGACCTTATATGGAGTTTACATGTTTGTACAATGTCACGTGGCCCGAGGTAGTGTGCAATGCATATTAATGAGGTGTGGCATGCCTAAGCAAAATTTTGCAGCTCACAGATGTGTTGCTGGATGCAAAACCACCTCATAAGTGAACATGGATAGTAATTCCATATAAAGGACAGCATCTATGGTGTGCAGATTTGAATTGAATGCTACAATGCTCACAGGGCTTTACATATAGTGAAACCTTGTCAGGAAATGCAGATAGCAATTACTTATAAGGAACAGCACCTAAGGTGCACAAATTTCTACTCAATGCCACAATGATCACCAGAGGTTTTACAAATAGCTGTCACTGTGTTAGTGCAACACATTGGCACAGAGGCCAACTTAATGAGAGGACAAATAACCAGCAGTAGAGACATATTTGGCATAGATGTCACATAGAAATGTGTTAGAATGTAACAATCCCAACCGTCTTAGAGTGACAAATGTGGACAAAGCCATAATAAGGTGGGGGTAAAGGGCCAGAAATAGGGATAGATTTTTAATACTGCACTGACAAACTTAGAAAGTTAATAGAATATATAGGTTGCACATTAGCATGAGCTGTCTGAAGAGCATGATATTTGAAACTCAAATGGCAGTCATCAGTTTATGACTGCACTCTGCAATAACAAGCCAATGATTTGCCAGAAAAAAAATGTTATCAAGAAATGATGCCAAATGAGACAAAAACTGGACATTCTGCACAGAACAGGACAGCTGAGGGATATGCACTCAAATGTATGTAATATCGAATCACACCAGTCCAGAGATTATCCCAGTGATATGGCAGGAAGTCACATATTTGTTAAGGAAAACATCTGTACATCCTAGTAATATCTGGAGAATTGAGAGGTATGAATGTGAAGTATATGGTCCAAACACAGTACAGGACAGTGCACCTACACTTCAGAGTATTGAGATATCCCTTTCCTGGCATTCTGTACTGAAGCTGTTTTAATGATCTGTAGCAGGACATGGGACTGTCATGTAAAATGATCACCCGGGGAAGTGTGTGTATTGAATAGAGACATACAAATAAATTGTAGGAATGAATACAGGGAAAGAGTACAGGTGAAACTGCAACATGTACAGCAGAGGAGGGCATATCATGTGGAGATGGTTGTAGCAGCAACACCAAGCACAGTATCTTTATGATACAGTACAGAGTGTACACTGCAAATGTGCTGTCCATGACTGTCACACAAGGTGACATAATAATGGGGAGAATGTATGCGTGCAATAAGCATCCTTACATGAATAATGCAGAGGACATCTATTAGGGATCTGACATATAATTGCAGTAGGGTGCATATTGGGAAGCAGTGCAAAGTGATATACCTGAATTTGAGTGTAATCTCAACAGAAGTCTCCAGCAAGGTGGGCACAGGTAAAGGATCTTGGCAAACTTTACAAGAACCAACCACAATCATAGACAATATCAGAATAATTCCACCACTAATCCCATGCCTCTGATGTAACATATGCAATGTGGAGTGATAACAGAAGAGCTTGCACACACATACTTGACAACTATTATGATACATCCATACTCTATGGGTGGGTAACCACACAGACTGTCCTGGTACTGTAATGTCTGCAGGAGGTGTTAGGAGGGATGTTACTATAGATGTGTGTGACAGTATGGTCAATACAAGCTAGTTGCCTTGTGTGCATGGCATATATCTATGGCACCAACCACAGTGTCACAAATGATATACATGATATTAATATTGTCAAACACCTATGCATGCAGTGTGTGCATAAGCTGAACAGGTAGCACACATGCATCTGGCATTCAAATCTCTAAGGCCAAGAACAATGCATTCGTTGGCCCAGACAATATCCCAGGATGTCATCAAAATAGCATGAAACATGACATATCAGGACCTCTGGAATTGCTACTTAACTGTAGCCTCTAAACAGGCTTCATGCCTCATGAATGAAGAACAGCAACAGTCATCCCTCTACACAAAGGTGGCCCATCTATAGATCATGGAAACTACAGACCCATAAGTTTCACTACTCTTGTATGTAAAACCATAGAAAGAATTATCATGGAAATGATCACTAGTGATATAGTAAACCTCCAGACACTAAGCCCAACCCAGTTTGCTTTCGTCAAGGGCAGGACATGCCTACTCAACCTGGTGGACTTCTTTGAGAAGAGCACCAAAGCGATGGATAAGGGCAACATGGTTCACACTGCCTACCTTCACCTGGCCAAGGCATTTGACACAATACCCCACTTTGCCATGGTTGACAAACTCAGGAGGTTAGGTACAAACTTTACATCACCCAATGGATATCAAACTGCCTCACATACAGGACCCATATGGTTAGAAGTGGGGAGTCCACCTCTACAAAAAGGTCATTCACAAGTGAAGTCCTTCAGGGATCTGCCTTTGGGCCACTATTTTTTGGCACTTACCTCCCTGAAGTCAAGACCAGTGTCTGGCCTCTGGCTGATGACATTTGAAGATGATTGCAAATTATGAGCTGTCACTGAATCCCACACTGACACAAATGTTCTCCAGGAAGGGCTGACACAGACAAAAAAACTGCTATCAGAGCTAAGTGATCGTTTAATAAAGATGTTTCTTGTTTAAAAAAAGGGACAGGAATTGAATAATTTATGTAATGTTGCTTAGGTTATATAATATATATAACAATATATGTGAAGCATAATGTTTGTTCATTTTAACTTGTTAATACAGTTTGATTACTTTCATATAAATGTAAATGTGCCTATATCATAAGTGAAAATTCAGTAAAGGTGTTTAAAAAAAAATAAATGACAAAGAAATAAATAATAGTATCCATCAGGCAATCATAGCCCCTGGTAACTATCATATTGGCAACATACCCCCTAGATTTGACCCAATAGTAATGGACACACATAGACAGTAATCTAGCCTCTGACCATCATGCGTCTACAGTAGTGAAGAAATCATTTTATGTTGTGCAACTTATAAACAAAAGCATGGCATTTAACTTCTAGAAAGTCATTGTTCTATGTATTCCACATTCATCAGACCTATCACTGAGTAAAATGTCCCCTTTGGTATGTACCTAACCAGGCATATCCTACAACTGGAACATCCACAGAAGTTCCTCAGTAAAAGTAAAATGTCTATGCAGACTGCTTCAAGGCCCTATCCCTGTATTCTGTCTCCTACAGTCTTTTGAGGGTAGATCTATGCCTGGTATACAGGGCATTGCCAGACCCCACTCTTCTGAACCTCCTACATATCCACAAAAATAACAGCACCAGAATTGCCCAGTCTAAAGACTTAACCCTTGCCTGTGATGTAAATAGGACTTGCTGGAGAGAAGGGTATGTATCCCAGAGACTACCCATGTCTCTGGAACAGGCTCCCCATCCATGTGAAGTAGAGTTCTTCCCTTACCCAAGTCAAGTGGAACTTGGACAACTGGATGGAAATCATGACATTCAGCCCTGTTTTGGCACCTATATCTCTAATGGTCACAGACAACCGGTAAATGGTTCATCTCTCAGACCCCTGATTGTAAATGATTCATCTCCCAAGCCCCTGCTTACACTTATCAAGGGTATCAGAACTTGTCAGAGATTTAAGATGCATGGCTAGGCCTAAAAAGGCCCTTCTGATCATTAGCCTAGGAAACACCTATGAACCTTTTGGTGTTCTGCACCATCAAACAGTCATGTATATTCCTCAGAAAGAATACCTAGGTTTGTCCAATAAGCTGCATTACAATGCACTGTGACAAAGGTGTACACTTCAGTTGTGCATCACTGGAGGAGGTGTAGGGAGGTACATGAAGAAGGGTGCATTGTACACAGTTACTGGTGTGATGAAGGATGAGAGCCATGAAGTTATTATGGCCTCTGATGTGCATGACCTTCACATACCTAGTGCTTTTGTTATATTCAATGGAGTAGTCAGCACTGTGACCATATGCTGGTGGATGTACTACTTACCCTCTACCCCAACATACATGTCACATACCTATAGGTCTGATTATAGGGTGTGATGTCCACATTATTCTTGGGTGGTGTGCCTCTTTCCTGATTCAACAAAACAAATCCCCCATGTGTCTCATCGATGGAAGTCTTGTCATGCCTGTGCCAGAAGTCTTTGGTATGTTTTGATACTGTCTGTGTTATACTAATACCACAGTTGGAGTCAATGACTGCACACAAGTTGTAGTCCTTCAGGCAGCTGTTTGGACACAGCATGTGTATGTCATCTGTGACGTCCATCACTGAACTAATGGGCAGGAAAGGGCCTAGCAGACATCCCTGGTGCACTGCCCTGATCACTGGACCTAAGATATATATTAAATCACACATTTCAACATAGTGAGATGCCAATGTATGTCATACACTGGTCTACTCATTTAGTGATATTGCTGTTTATGGCCACATATGACAGTGTTGATTGAATACCTCCGTGAGAACTTTTGTCAAATACCTTGACCTGTGCAGGTTCCTCATGAAGATACAATCATCATCATGCATGCCCTCGATAACCTCTTTGAGGACATCTGTTAGAGGGAACGGACCTCACACAGGTCTATTACACACACCTGGAATATTACTAATGTGCATGTAGAGGAGTTCCATGATGACATGTTGGTCTACTTCAAAATTGAGGAGAGTCAGGATGTCTCTATATATGCATGCATCAGGTGCTCTCCACCTAACACAGGTGGATGCATGTCGATGTACTCCATTGTATAGGAACATAAGCCATGTGGAGGGTGTATTGAACTGTGTATTCAACTGTATCAGGAAGGTGTTTGTGTGGGTTACACCATATGTGATCTGTGATGTTGTCACAGCACATTGATTCCATGTGGTAGGCCTAGATGAAGGCAGTATTGTGATGTGGCCTAGGGTTTTGACACACTCACACATGCAAGTACCATTGATTAAACCCCTAAGCTAGGGCTTAAATGTTACATCAGTTGATGGGTAAGCAATTTTCTCACCTTCAGACCATATCATGTGAAAGTTGTTAAAACAACATGTACCAGTAGAGCTGTCACCACTGGCAAACTCAGGGATCTATACTTGGCTCTTCACTGTTTGAACTGTATTTCTTAAGAGTTCAGGCTAAAGTATATGGCCTTTGCTTTACCAGGTTTGCTGATTCTTACTGTGTGCACTCTTTGAGTCCATCAATGGTAATAACATAGTATGGGAAGCAAACACACACAGCTGATTGGTGATAAAGGCACATGATCTACAAATAAATGCAGAAATGTGTGTTTGTAATGTTGTCCATCTGAAAAGTGGAGTTCTATGTTAATCACAGCACTGACAATAATCCTGCTATGCAGAAACTCAGTGATGCAAGCACTGGGAACACATTTAGATAGCAATCTAAACTTTGACCATCAACTGTCCACACTGCAATTGAAAGCCTATGTTGTGTACATCCTAAGTCATACCATCATATTGATATCTTAGGATTGTATGGAAGCACTATAGTCAAACCTCATTAGACCAATAATAGAGTATAATGCTCTTTTATACGTGTACTTCACCAGGCATATTTACCAGCTGGAGAGACCACAGGGCTTTCTCAGCAAGATAACAAAGGGCCTACACACCATGCCATGATGTATGTGGATAGACTGAAAGCCATGTCAGTGAAAACTTTATTGTATAGAATGAAGTGAGATCTGCCTGACCCTGTTCTGGTGGGAGTACTGCATAACCAAAAATGTGATCTAGCTGATGACATCAGTAGTGTCTGTTGAGGAGAAGATGACAGTGTCACACATGCTGGTGTAACATGCTCTCTGTAATGTGAAGCAACAGCTCATACACACACACACACACACACACACACACACACACACACACACACACACACACACACACACACACACTCGTGCACGCACACACACACACACACACACACACACACACACACACACACACACACACACGCACACACACACACACACACACACATACACACAGTTGTCTGCAGTGAGAACAAAACCCCTACCAATCTAAGTACACAAACTACAGAACACAGTACTTTATGCAAGAACCACAGCTCAAGTCTGACTTAGAGTGTGTCAGACAGCACTTTATAGCTGATGGCATCAGTAGTGTCTGTTGAGGAGAAGATAATGGTGTCCCACATGCTGGTGTAAAATACTCTCTGCAATGTCAAGCAACAACTCACGTACACATAGTTCATGTAGTAGTATTGTTCAAATAAGCAAATAATTCATTTAAATCAGCCTCAGTACCATTCCATAACAAAAAAAATGTCATCTACAAATCTAGTGTACCAGCTAATATGCTTTGCTTATTTGAACAATACTACTACGTTCCTTAGGTTTACATCTAAGTATTCTGTGCATGAGATTGATTTCTTGGAT
This sequence comes from Protopterus annectens, assembly GCF_019279795.1. Taxonomy (NCBI): domain Eukaryota; kingdom Metazoa; phylum Chordata; order Ceratodontiformes; family Protopteridae; genus Protopterus; species Protopterus annectens. Next base: position 1,480,460,387 of record NC_056728.1, on the reverse strand, counting down.
GTTAAGGTTAGGAAGGATGATTTAATGCACATCAAAACCAGCCTATATAGGAAACCTGTTAGGAAAAACAACTACCTGCATAGCACAAGTATGCATTCTAACCACACCAAGTGGAATATCATTAAGGGTCAAGTCTACAGGAGTATGAAATTGTTTAACAATGACAGTGAACTAGCTAGTGCTTTACAACTATTGAAGACAACATTTCTAGAGAGGGGATATAATGCACACGATATAGATAAATGTATTAACGAAGGTTGGAGTAATAGAAATGGAAGGTGCAGACTCAAACCATTAACAACAATATGACCAACCATATCCAAGGGGTTACTGATAATACCCTAAGAATGTTGTTAACATTTGCTAGCAATATTAACTCTGTTTGTAATGTGATTATCAAGAATTGGGGCATTCTTTCCACAATTAGTGATCTACAAGGTATTATTGGGCCTAATCCTAATTTTACATTTAGGAATAATAGAACATTAAAGAGTCACCTTTGCTATAGGAATGATACATCAACCATCCAGAATAGATCTGATAGATTGGGTACCTACATATGCAGAGATTGCACAGCCTGTAACTATATTCACAGTGGCAGAAGCTTTGTACACCCATTTAAGGGTTTTAGTTTTAATAGCAGCCAATATGCTGATTGCACAACATCTAATATAGTGTATCTTGCCTATTGCACAGTATGTTTTAGTTTCTACACAGGTAAGACTAACAGGCAGTTGAAAGAGAGAATATTGGAACACTATGGGGACATCAGGAATTGTAAAGAGAGTAGTGCTATAGCCATGCACAATAAGAACAAGGGACCAGATCGCAATTTTAAGTTCCTTGTTCTACAAGTCTTGCCAGAGAGATTGAGAGGGGGCAATTTGTCAAATGACACAGAGGTTTCAGAACAAAAATGAATTATGTTGTTTAATGCCTTTTTATACATATACACATTATATTTTATATGCTGTTAGTGCACTATATATATATATATATATATATATATATATATATATATATATATATATATATATATATATATATATATATAGATATAGATATATATATATGTTTATATTTACGTTGTACGTCATAGTTCATGTTTAGATAATTTTTGCACAGTGTGACATGGTTTTAGCAGCTTTAATATATTATTATTAACTATGACTTATATACATAATATGTGTTTTAACACTTATGAAGTTTTGAACCAGATATATGCATATTTTACATATATTAGAGTGAGTCATTTTTAAGCACTTTTATTCAACATTGTATTTTTAAGACTTAATTGATAGCATGTGCTTTTACTCTATAAGGAATAAATTGTTTTTGTGAGTTGTCTGATGAAGGGGCACATCCCTGAAAGTGCTTAGCTGTTTTATAATAAACTTCCTAGCTGTGGTGCAGTTGGTGTCTGTTTGCCACATTAACTATATTTATTTTACACCAGCTGTTTTATTAGTTGGCAGAGGATTTTGGTGTTTTTTTGTAGGACTACCCTTGTTTTGGATGTGATGCCTGTATGTATGATGTGTGCAATGCAGTTTATGTGTGTTACAGCTATGGGCACATACTGATGAAAGTGTAGACTGCTATCAACATTTGTTCCTAAATCTCACAACATTGTGTTTGAACTTAAGGGGTGTTATGTGTATCATAATTAGCAGGGGTACTTCTTTGACAAAGGTGACAAAGAGTCATTATATGCTTAAAGTTCAGTCTGTGAGTTTGTCACCAATCATCAGTCTGTATCAACCCCTACTGTAATATGTTGCCATCATTGGGGGACTGTATATGAGTGTGTCCAGTTAACAATCCTCTGCAAACTTGGTAAGCCACAGACCATCTACTGTTGCTTGTGCTTCAGGGAAATATTTCCAAAACAGTTGAGTGCCCAGCAGAGATCCTTGTGAATCCCACTGGTGAATGGGTTAGTGGTGGAGGTGCAGTCCCCAACTTTGGGAATGTGTGTTCTGCTATTGAAACAATTGGCTCTCCATCTAGTGATCTATGGTCTAATTCCCAGATGGGAAAACTTCATTATGAGACATAAATGGGGGATAGTGTCAAAGGCTTCGAAAACTTAACATAGGTGGTATGTCCTGTTATCCATCATGCAGGTCTTACAGGTCAGTATCCAAGAAGTCCACAAAGGTCAATAAGCAAGATCTACCCTTGCCAAACCCAAAATGGGTAAGGCCAAGTGTGTTGAAGGTCACCCCTGTCCCTGTGGGAATGATTAAAGCTGATTCCTGCAATAGCCATGCAGATAAGGACTTTTAGGCATATGGGTCAGTAGTTGTAGGTCTGCATGTTACCAGATTGATGTGAATTGCCTAGTACACAGCATTTGATATTACATTTTAAAATGTGGCTGATATATGTATGGAGAGAGTACTGAGACCGCACGGTTGTAGTTCTTGCGGGATGCCAACACATGTATGCATTTTAAATATATGACATACAGTTAGATATGGCCCTCAGTTTGTAATGTTTCTACATGTTCTTTCATGTCATGCAAAGGAAGTGAACAGTAAACAAGAGAAACACAGCACAATTTACACATTTCCATGGTGCGAGTAGCAGCAGGTGTGTGGGATAGTAAGCACAGAGATAGACATGTCTACACATTGTTAAAGTCTGACAGTTAGCACTGTGTCTGTCGAATACAGTTGCTACTTAACAGACTCTGTGGTGTTAATGCAATGATCCATCCCATTTGGGGGCCAGATGGCACTGGGTTTGAATACATCTATATCTAATACTTTTAGCTATTTTTGCTTGACCATTGGTGTGCATTGGTGCACAATGCACACCATCATGCAATAATGCATTAAAGAATAGAAATGGGAAAGACAGGAGAGTGGTGAAATGGGGAGCAATGGGGGGGGGCAACTGGAAAGCAATACAGGAATATGCAGGAGGGAGGTAGGAAGAACCATAGCTATCCATTTCTTCAACAGTAAAAATTGATGACATATGAATTTGGACCATCACCTCCAGAGAGAGGGGTGACCACAACACATTCATGTTGTACAGTCAATTGGACCAAATCAAGTGTGTCAAGAAAACACATGTACAAAATGACGAGCTATGTATGGGATTTTTTTTTTTTTTTTTTTGTGGGACAGGTGCCCATTTATTTTTTATTTAATTTTTTTTGAAGAGAGAAAGGAGTATTGGGGAAGGGATGTAGGTATGCCTGGGTCTGGTAAGTTCATAAGTTCACAGGTTCTTAGGTGGTTACTGTATTATTGACCCAAAGCTCTTTATATGCCTAGCCGTGTGTGCCCAATGTGATACTACAGAAACCTAATATAAAGGATCTTGCAAAAACTCAAGATCTTAGTTAACAATGACTGCCCATATCTATAGAGATACTACAAATTGTCATTTATCCTTTTATTCTTGTAGTAAAGTATTGTTGCTTGGAATAAAAGATGTGTTTAAAAATTAAAAGATAACCATAAAATGTTATCAGTACCTGTTCGAAGAAAATCACTCATTAATCTTGCAATGTCTGAGGAAAAAACAAAACAATTCTCAGAAAAAAATGCATCAGCATATTATACTTTTATTGCTATAAACAGGGATTAGAGCAAAATATGTATAGCAAATTGCAGGCACGCATTACTGACTTGGAGAATGAGTTGCTATTATTGACGTATGACTCAGCCCATCCTGAACTAACCCATATTCTCAGAGTGACATTCAAGTTGATAATGTGAAGAACACTAACAACAATGCAGGTGTAAATCAATTGATTACACTGTGACAAAGGAAAATTAAATTTAAAACATATAGAATGTCATTTTTAGGTTAGGTTCTGGGAATTGCTTTCACTGCTGCCTAATAATTTAGCTTATTTTACATGCTTCAATTTTGACATGCTTCTCTCAAGAGAGGAATTTAATGTCTGCCATGACAATAACAACATCATTGGAAAGTAGTTGAGTCGCTACAGATTTTCTCATTATTCTGTACAAAAATATGCCACTGATTGCTTGCTATATTTATTCCTCCCCTTAATAAAGTATGCAAATTTAGTGTTTATGTTGCCAGCATCCCTGAACTACTTTTCAGACAGTTTTCTCCTACTTAAATCTAAATAATGTCACAGTAATAAATCATCTGACAATACTGCAAGCTTGCAGAATTTAAATGAACTGGTTGTAGACACAAATAACACTTTGTTTTCCTTTTGTATGATAACAAAACTGTCACAGTAAAGAGTATTGCCTCTGTTTCTAGTTTGTATGCATATCACTTTATACTTTAAGGTCAAACATTGTGACCACCACTCTCCAAAATTTGCCTAAATTAAGTAAGCAAATGAAAACATAAATTAAATGCATTTGCCATTACAAATATGATCATTAGGCAAATGGATATGGAGGTTTTTTTATAACATTTCCGTACTCTCTGCTTTTGATGCCCAGCTTAACTGATTTGATGTAGCCACTGTCATTAATTTTCAGAATGTTCATTTCACGTGCACACAACTTTCATTGCTTTGTAATGAAAACTGTTGACTTTCTCTGACTTGAGGAATATTAACTGAGAAAACTACTAAAACTAATTCTGCAGCCAACTCTCAATAAAGAGAGTCATATATGTCGATAGGAAAGTCACTTCATAAATTTAGTTTGTCATGTAGACATATGACTACATCTACGTGTTTCCACTATGAGTGGGTGAAAGCAAATGCACTGAAGATCAGAATCCGTAAACTGCAATCAGCGAAAATGCTATTTTACCACCTCCATAGTTTCACCAACTTGAAGAAGAGGGAAATTCCTCCAAAAAGGGCACCATAGACATCACAGCTTGCTAACACTGATTTCATATGGTGGACAGGTGGAACTCCACTTGTTGATGGGTTAAACTTCAGGCAATTGAAACTCACGTGTTCAGTCTTCGCCCACCAGTAGAGTAGCACTTGGTGTTGAATAGAAAAGAGGCAAGTAATTAAATCAGTTGCTGGGAAAATAAAGTGGGAATAGGGGAAAAGTTAGAATGAGGCAAGTTTGCCTGTTTACAGGAAGTTGAGAAGGGGAAGATAGACTATATATTGCCAGGTGTGTGAGTAGGCTGGCTTCTTTTGTGTGGGTGTTTGGAAAACACCAATCCCAACTTCACTTTATTTTCTTGAATAAAAAGAAAGTATGGGGGGTATTCAGTATATCTAGAGTTATCATGGCAGTTTTAGAGGGGGTTCATGTAGTTTTAGGACCATTCTATAATCCCCTTCTTTGATTGATTTTGGTTAGGTTATATGTGAGTGGGAGGTGGCAGGCTGCTACAGCTGGCATGGTTGTTACAATAGGTTGTTTTATAATGCTGTTGTTTTATTCTGATGAGCAATTCAATGCTGTCTTAATTTAAAAACATTTATATATACTGTTATTTCAATGCTGTGATGTGATCATGTGTTATATTTTGCTCACTGTTTGATTTTTTTGTGTTTCAGTAAACTGGTTGCACTGGCTTTCTTGGTTTGGTTATTGGGGCAGGGCAGGTGCATGAGAAACCAATATAATTTATTTGAGCAATATGGACTTTCTCCAATAAGACAATGAGTATTGTGCTGCTATATATCTTTCTACATATATATATATATATATTGTTCTTGGGTATAATAAATGGTTATTAGTGTATCACTTGTTTAGTATGTACATGGAGTCTTATACTCATGAAATGCAGATGTCAAGTTTATCACTGAAATATACAAGAATATAATCAGAACAGAAGCAGACTATAGGAGAAACACTGTGCAATGGAATCATAGGCACAAGCCATGGCAAAGAATAGAAAGGGATGCAGCATGTCCAAGCAGTTGGCATTAAGAGCTATTTATCTGTTGGAAGTTATGTGCAGCTGTACATAAATTCCATCTCAGAATTTCAAAAATTACAAGAGACCAAAACTTTTGCATTTGACATAGAACTAAACAAATATGTACAGCATAAAAATAATGTATGGATCTCATCTCGTCCTCAAAAAAAAAAAAAAAGGAAACTCATAGTTTGTATTTCTTCTATATCAAAATGGCCAGGTGCATGGGCACGCCATAATAACTACAGACAGTTAAACAACAGGAGGAGGTTTGCATGGCAGAAGGTAGAACACCACTAAACTTTCAAACTGCTGTTTGTTAGTTTCTGCAAACCACAGTGATTCTCAAAGTTGATTCTTAGGTATGAGGTATATAGCCCCCAACATGAGAGATAGGAGAACTTTGATTTCTACATAAAAAGTGATATGAGTAATTTAGTACTATGCTTCTGCCTTGGTTTTGTGTGCTGTTCATCCTTTTGTGTTTGATCCTAATGTGCTATTTTTTGTAACTGATGTGACCCATCTGTGCCCAACTCCACCTTAAAGGAATAATGCACAATGAAATGCATAGCTAGTCTGGTGCAGGTAGAAGGTGTGCAATGGTATTGCAATATGCATCTCACAGTGTGCAGTTGCCTTGCATCAAAAGGCAGATTCTAGTACCATAAACCAAGGATTTATGCATGTGCATGTATATATTAGTTTATTTATTAGGTAAATAGGAAATTTTCTCATCCAAAATGTTTGTTTTAGCCAGGTCTGAAGATGCATTAGGGGTTGCAGCACTACTTATATTAACTTGATTGCACAGGCAATTTAATAGTGGCACTCAACTGATGTGTAAGAATCAGCTGAGTGAAAGACGAAACATTATTGCAAACTCTTTCTGGTAAGACTAAATGAGTAACCATAAAATGCCATTAAAGCAGCAGTTCATTGGAAGTCGGCATCTTTGTTAATACAGTGCCATCCATGGTTAAGAAAATAAAAAAAATACTGCATCATTATATGTGCCCATACACACTACCCCCTAGAAGAACACCTGTGAGCATACACATCCAACAAAACTTTACCAAAAGTCTCACTAACAACAATAGTTATTACCAGTCATTGTGTTGTGCTTTCATATTTAAAGATTCAATGAATATGGCAGTGAGAAATCAGCATGGTGTCAGTCAGACTATTATAGTAACTGAATCTCCTGACCACAAGGTGGTTGGCAACAGTAAGTTCAGAGTTTATATTAATTAGCAAACATTAAGATATTGATATGCACGCATGGTATGTTAATCAGACAGACTGGTTATTTGAGCTTAGCGACTTCATTGTACTGGTAGAGTTGACTGATTTAAGAAATTTCAGACCAATCAGTTTTGTAAATGACCATCATTTATGGATTCCTCAGGGAGCCCAAGGAAGGGTGTTTCAATGTCTAGATGCATAAGAGATGAATGGATTGCAACATAAGCTCCTTCTTCTACAGCTACAGCTCATTAAAGAACTGGAACTCACTAGGAATCTATTATATGTAGAATGTCCTCTACAATAACATTCACTCAGAATGGGTCTGTAGTTGAAGGGTGCTGACTATGGTGCGACCTGCATACTGTCGATAGGACTCTGTGGCTTTAACAAGCTAGCTCAGTCCAAAGTGACTCATACACCCGGACTCAGTCAGGGTCAGCAGTTTTTCAACTAGAAAAGGAAATTCCAAATGTAGAAAACATTGCATGTTGGTATGGAGGATGATCATTCAAAATGTATTATAGGTTTCTGTATAACAATCCAGGTGTCAGTGGATCAGCCGGGTTCATACATGCTTTTGATGGTGAGATTAGAAGGCATTTGGCAATTGGGCTCATGTAAAACACTTATTCTGCAATGCAGTTTTAAGAGAAGGCTGTACTCCTGAGGTGTTAAACCTAGGACTCATTTGTCAAGGGTAGTGGTAGCTTTGATGGATAAAATGTATTCAATGCACAAAAAACATGAGTGAAGGAGTTTTTTTTTTATTAAAAAAAAAAACAAAATAGTACTTAAATAATCACAACATATGGAGAAGATAACTATTTCCATTCTCTGGCACAAAGATACAACCAGTTACTTTAACTTGCATGCATCCTATTTCGACCATGTTCAATGTACAAAACAAAATGTTGTTTGTACTACTACAAATTCAAATTCTTGTTTGCGCTATACTCAAGGGACTTAAGTCCATAATCCAAATGTCATTTTATTGAATGTCAGGACACCATATGCATAATTCTGAAAACCTTTGTCAGTAAAAAGCCTGCGTTTCAACTATATATACACATAGATTAAGCTCACCATAACTAGTAATAAACTAAAAAAAATGCAGGGGGCTCAACCCCTCTACTCACCAATTTTTCAACTTGATAGGTAAACTCTAAAGACATAAATTGTCGCATGTCATTATGGAGGATGCTCAGACCAAATGAATTATAGGCTTCAGTACAAGGCTCCAATTCCATGAACTGACTTATTTATTAATAACACAGTCTGTACAGACATATGCCTCATTTCAGAGCTTCAAGTAAGAATTGGGTTTTTGCACTTTGACAGCTGGCTTGTAGGTATTCTGCCTCAATGTTAAACTGAAGTAAGATAAAACACTGACTACTAGTTTTCACTTACTACATGCAAGTCCATTTAACAGTATTTAATACCATGTCTAAAACTAACATATAGGAACAGTTTACATTTCCAGTCTGCTTTAAATAATTTATGTCAATATCCAGATATTTAGCCTCTTGGTATTTGAAATGCATATTACAGAAGTAAATACCTCATACTTCATATATTCTCTTTAAGAATGTCACAGACTCCACTCCATGTACATGTTTAATGCCCTGCCTTCTTTTTTATACTACTATTACCGTATAACACGCCACCCAACAATTCCATCCTGCATTTTACACTAACAACTAAAATCCATATACTTTTGTTTACGGCCAAAAACTCAAGAAATGCCCCACATAAAGTCTAAAATCCTAGTTTTCTAATCTGAATATACATTTTTCATTATATTAGTGTTTTATTCAACCACAGATCTCATGCAGAACAGTCAGAGTCTTATTCTATTTCGTTTTCCTGTCCTTTAACCTCTTCTACTTTTACATTCCATAATCCAGTTTTAAACCCTATATAACACAATCATTTTCACAGATTCCTCCACATTTTCAACTACTTTTTACGCACTGCTTTTATCTGAGTTTCTATTATTGAATGTTTGACCCCCATTTCTTCACTTTTTCCATTCGTTACCAAGACTCTGTCTAAAACAGTATCAAAAAAGTTTTCAGGTAGTGTACCTTTGTTTTCAGGTTCAGTAAACATAGTACCTCTCTTCAGATTGTTTTGTTTGTCAAACCACAGTTATACACAGAATTCACTGCATGTTTTTACTCTAAACTTGAGTAAAATGGAAATAACACTGGAAACAAAAAAAAAATTGTAGTTAAGACATATTTATCAGAAAAATCTATTTTTAATTATTCTCCATTTTTCTTTTCTCTTCACTAGCTGATCATCACTTCATCTTATCTTTTCATTTTAATCTCAATGAATGTGTGTTGCTAAATTAAATCTCAAAGACAGTTGTAAAACTCCTCTGACAGAACGTAATTTCATAAGCATCTACTCCTTCAGCATTCCATTCTATGCAAAAATGGTCAGTTTTACCTTTAAGCACAATCTTGCAGTACCTCAAATATATACAGAAAATTCACTAGATCGAAAGGCAACTGATAGACACAACTTGTAAATCAGCAGGCTATAGAAATTTAAACAAAAAAAAATGAAACTTTTGTTTTGTGGGGGGTACAGCCCCTGTTTAATATATATGCCAGCTCTGAGATTGCTTCACAGTGGGGAAAGGACAAATTCACTGACTCCCATTGTACTACAGTCTAATACAGAAAAAAAGGCTGGTGCATTCAATTGACTATTTTATCCATTCAACAACTGGAACTTTTAAACAATTGTCTATAATCCATATATGTATTTTTATATCTATTTACCTCTCTCTCTCTCTATATATATATATATATATATATATATATATATATATTTATGGATCCAGGTCAGTACATCGACAAGTGAGAAGATCGACATCCACTTCTCCAACACGAAAACACCGACACATGAAATAATCGAAACTGCAAATCACGGACATTTAACAGGTAACAGGTTTAAATTTCGCTAATCATGCCTACCATGTTTTAGTAAGTGTGGCAGTGTTATGCATGTGTTACGATCATTGTATTACTTAGTCCTTGTTTGTCGGAGGAGGAAATGTCCGTGATTTGCAGTTCCAATTATTTCATGTGTCGGTGTTTTCGTGTCGGAGAAGTGGATGTCGATCTTCTCACTTGTCGATGTACTGACCTGGATCCATATATATATATATATATATATATATATATATATATATATATATATATATATATATATATATATATATAGATATGGAGAGCGGGAGATCTGGATGAAGCCTATTAATCAACTATCTTGCAGCTGAGAAGTGGCAGGAATAACCATTACTTTACACTCAGAGTTGATGCTGTTAGCCCTTTTAATGAGTCGTAGATACTTCTGGTTTTCCTTTTTTTGTATTTTCCTGATGACACTTTCTGTGGATCCAGATACCATAAAAAATATTTTTGGAAGCTTTATTGTATGTCAAGGCGAATGATTTCATGATAAGACTTCTTCAAATATCTTGAGAAGTTTTATGAAGAAAACATTCAATTTGACACACATTAAAGCTTCCAAAGTGGTACAGAAGGAATGCTGTCAATGCACTGAAACTCCAATGAAACCAAGTCTCATTATATACACAGTTATAGATATGTTCAGCCTCAAGATCAAGCATTTTTTGCTTGTAATCTTACTTTTACTTAGTACCACCTTAATTTTGTTCAAATTAAGAGATAATCTCAGGCTGGGATGACCAGCAGGGGGTCCCTGCCTAAATAAGCCACTATGGAGAATGAATAAGTCTTGTCCAGTGGGTCTATGCCCTATGTAAAAGGAACCAGCCTTACCTGGCTAATATGAAATTTTGTCTGCTTGGAATAACATCAGTTACTTAGCATGATATTAAATCAAATAATTTTGTCTTAGTACTTAGGTATTGTTCTGGGATGAAAAAAGGTTTCTTTTCAAGGACAGTGTCCTTCCTGCTACTATGTCATACAGGCTGCAGTATGCAGCTTTACTCTGTATTATGTTATACTCAGGGTTGCTACACAGAGTACTTTCTGAAGAGGTAGCGTGAAGTGATAATGAGGCAAATCTAAGTGGTAGGCAAAGATATTTCTCTTTTGTGATCAGTTATGAAAATTTTGTCTGCATTTTACAAACAATGCAAATAACTGATGCTACTAGCCCTCTTAAAAAGTCAAGGAGACGTCCTCTTGTCAGCCTATTTTCCTACAATCACTGCAAAGCATAACCCTATTTCACCCTTGAACAAATAATGGATTTAATGATCAAAACAGAGAATAATATTTCCATATTTTGAGATAACACACCATGTTTTATTCTCATCAGTGTTAAGTATGCATTATGTATGCTTATCAGTCACAAGTATACATTATATGCTAACCTATTTAAGCTGTTCAACAGCTACCATAGTGCATGTTCATAAAGGCTGATATTATATAGTCGTGCAATAAACCCATCAGTCACACTAGCCTCATATGAAGGGTAATGGAAAACATTATAGAAGAACTCAATAATGCAGACTTTGAAATCAAAATGATTTGGTCTTCAGTCAGTTTGCTTTTGTAGAAAGTAGATCTCATCTTTCAACTTGGTAAACTTCACTGAAAAAGTTACAAAACCAGTCGATAGTGGTCATACAGTGCATTATGTGTACCTAGATCTAGCCTTTGATACCATCCTCCATTTTAGCATCGCTGATACATTTTCAAGCTTAGTGTTAGCACTTGTGTTATCAGCTACATTACTAACAGATTATCTAACTGATTGCAAACTGAGAAATTTGGTGAAATCATAGCCAAGCTAAAAAGTGGGATAGTTCTAGGTCCTCTCAAATTACTTCATTATTTTGCATACAACCAAGCAAATGGGTCAAATCCTATCCATACCAAATAATGATATAATTGTAGGTCCTCTTCTATTAGCTCTTTATTTAGCATAGAAGCAATCATATACTCTCAACGAGTGGATGTTAGAGTTTGCTAATCATCACAGGCTATGCATCTTCATGGATAGTCTGGATGAATGACAAAAAACTGTTGGAAGGATAAATCCAATCTCTTACGAATTCACAGATTGTAGAATAAGCTTCCCTTACAGGTCAGACAAAGTACTGATCTGGTGTCCTTCAAGAACATTCGTAATGATTGTATGGGAAATCATGACTTTACCTTGAAATATCATGTATGTCCTACATTCAAAGGGGAGTGGTATCAACTGAATCTGCAAATCACCTGCTTTTCGTGGCTAGGCATAGTATGTTTCCCCACTGCTACTTGTCTAGCATTCCCTTAAGATCCAAATATACAGGTATACATATATGGGTGTTGAGGAGTTTAGTCAAAATGCTAGGTGGTTAACATCTGTTTAATCGACTTCATTTAGTTGACAAATGCAGATGGTCACCATGTATGCTAGAATGACACTCCCTCCACACTGGAATGCTTTGTTTCCCTGTGGATTGTGTGATCTTGGAGTTAGTATATACAATAAACAGGTGGTGTGGGGGCTTGACTCCCCCTGTACAAAACAATCTTTTTTTTTTTCCTTTGAAATATGCATGAGCCAAGGTTCTTTCTTGCCACATGTGTGGTAATGTGTCAACATTTGCATTGTCTACCCTTTGTGGTCAACATCCTTGCTGTTGGCCTTGATGATTTGTTGATTTGTCAACCAAAGTAAGTATGCCCCTATGTATATATATATATATATATATATATATATATATATATATATATATATATATATATATATATATATATATATATACATATATATATGGGTTCCATACACTAGATCAAATTTTCACTAATTGAAATAGTGCATGGAATGCTCACTGCAGTGAAAGTGCACTTAATCGAAAGTGCACTTATGTGAAGTTTAGTAGACCTTAAGGTTAGGGCACGGGTCACAGTAAGGGGATAGCCCATAGGGCTATCCCCTTACCATGACCCGTGCCCTAACCCTAAGGTCCATGACGACTGCAGCGCAGTGAAGGACATAGCAATGTCCTCCACTATGGTGTGATAGTCATGAACCTTAGGGTTAGGGCATGGGTTCTGGTAAGGGGATATATTTACTAGCTAACCCTTACCCTAACCCGTGCCCTAACCCTAAGGTCCGTGACTATCACACCATAGTGAAGGACATAGCTTGTTTTTTATGTCCTCCACTGTGCTGTGGTGTTTTCGGTGAAGTGCACTTATGCAAAAGTTCACTTTCATTAAAGTGAACTTTCGCAGAAGTGAGGCTTCCTATTACAAGTTCGAAGTAGTGAACTTTTGTTCTTGTAATAGGAATCCATATATATATATATATATATATATATATATATATATATATATATAGATATTTAGATATGTATTTATTTAAAATGGTCTAAGCATATTAATATCTAAGCACTTAATATCGACAAAGATCTAAACTTAAAAAACATTGACAAAATTGAAGTCATACTAAAGAAGGATGTATATACTTTCCACACTGCTGTGCAATCTCTGAGGTGGTATATATAATTAGCAGGGGAGGCTCGTGCTATTGGACTGCAGGACTGTAGCCCTACCAGCTGTGCAGACCCCAGCTGTAAAATAAAACAAAGAAGAAAAATGAATAAATAAAAATAAAAGAAATAAAAACGTGAGTCCCGGAACATTGCGCATGCACGATTGCAGCATTTGGACTGCTGGTGAACCAGTCTGGAGCATGCACACAGAATCCAGACTGTCTCCACCAGCAGTCCAGAGTATGAATACACCATTCAACTCCACATTTTCCCAGCAATCTATGCAGTTACAATTGCATCGACTAGATGGCGATCAGACTGCAATGTCTACAGGCAGGAAGGACTAGGTGCTCTAACGGGAAGGAAGGACAGGATCAAAATGGGAATTAATCAGCAGATGTAGTGCGGGCTTTACTCTGCATGGAAAGGACTTTGTCACAACAGCTTTTGCTTCAGAAAGGAAGAGATTTATTAGGCATGGAAAGCAGCTTTGGTTCAGGGAGTATGTGTGTGAAATGCCCCAGTTGCTACATGGTGGCGGGTAGAAAATAAGGCTTGAACCCTGTACCTTGAGGCCACCATTTATAAAAATGTGCAGATTTTTGACTCATATTTGTTCTGTTCCTCATAAAATCTGTGGTTTCCGTATTTTTGTTTCTTAACACAGTCAGTAGTGCAGTGGTAGCAGTGTTGCCTGATAGCTACAGGTTGTCAGGTTTGATTCTTGGCTGGGGTGCTATCTGTGTGGTTTTGCTCTAGTGTCCTCCCATTTTACAAAGACGTGTCTGGAGTGTTTCTGCTGAAAACTGGCTATTGTTCCAAGTCAGACTTTCCTGGTTAACAAATGTTAAATAAAAATGACAACCATTTGAATTTCAGACTTCATATTCTTCAGAAAGTACATGGTAACGCAAAACCTATTATTATAGCAATTTTCTAAGTTTATAAGATGGATATTTGAAATGTATCCCTATTTTTGGGACTGTATTCCCACATTATTGACTTCATCCAGGTTTTTTGTGCCAAGGTTGAGAGCTATGGTGAGAACTGAATTCACTGAATATGTTTGGGGGCTGTATTCTCCCATTATTGGCTTTGTTCAGGTGTTTTGTGCTAAGATGTTGACAGCTATGGTGAGAACTGAATTCACTAAATGGTACCCATTTAAGTTTCAGTTTTCCTCTTTTTTTTCATAAAACCAATTATTTGGCATAGTGGTATGTTGCTCTGACTATTTTGCACAGAGTCCTGGGTTCAATACTTGGCAGTGAAATTTATGGTGGTAAGACAGCATTTTATTCTAGAAACTTTCCAACATTATATAATCAATGTTTAAAATGTGTCCCTGTTTTTTGGTCTTTTGCTCCCTCCCCCATAAATTCTGGCTTTTTCCAGATTTCTTATGTTGCAAAGTTCAGAGATATAGCTGAGTGTCAAGTAGATTTTACAAGAAGCTGAGAGCTGCAGGGGAACAAAAGTTTAGTGGTGCTTATGCTGAGTCGGCTTGCATTGCTAATAGCATAATAGGTAGTGTACTTGCTTTTGATGCAGAAGGCTGTGGATTCCATTCCCACAGTAGGTAGATGCATTGCTGATACTGTATTGAATTGTAAAGGGGGTGAATACTGCAGTCCTTTTTGGTGAAGATACCTAGTAACTATATGAACATGTTATCAGTTTGCCATCCATTCCCTATTGCAATATTACTAGCTTATTGTTTTTTTAATGCAACATATGCAATTTAGTCCTCTAGGGCAACATGCACTTTATTTGTAGATGAAACAATGAAATATAAAGTTGTTTTCTGGCTGCAACCTCTTCATTAGTTACAGATTTGTTTAATGTGGAATTATTTAGATGACTTTTATTTCTTCAGAGATTGTGCATATTTACTGATACTGGTGGACTGTAAAAGTTTGAGTAGACTTTCATGATAGAAATGTTCTGAATTGGGCAGATTTGTCATTATTGGTGCATGCATTTTATTTCATTGTTTACTGGAAAAATGTTCAAAACAACAAATTTAAAACGCCCTCTAACAACTGTACTATATTGTACAAGGAATATAATGTAATACAATCAGGAAGGTTTATCAAATAGCACGTGTATGTTTCGTGTGCAAGGGGCCTATAACTTGAAAACAGCCCAAAGTTAATCTTTATCTACCACTGGCAAAATGTATTGTGTTTGAATGTGGGTTTCAATGCTGTTTCAGTGAATGTGAGTTTCAAGGGCAGAGAAGTTTTAATGCTAATAAGTCTGTTTTCATTGTGAGATTGCATTGCTTTGTTTAGCAGATGTTTTAGCGTTTGTGCTGTAAAATGCAAAATAAAACTTTCAAATGAAGTCCAAATCATTGTAGAAGTAAAGCAGTATGCACATTAATGTTTATGGTAAATGGGGTGAAATAGCCAAGTAATGGTTCATTGGAATGGCTGCAGGGGGGAGGCTCCATTTGACCATGATTTTGTGAGGGGGAAGGGCAGCAAACTCAAATACAGCCCCGGCTGAACTATACCTCTCAACTGTCCAGATTATCACAGAATTAATAGATTTTTGCTTCTTATTTTTGGTTTGTTCCTCATAAAATGTGTGGTTTTCTGACAAATAATTTAGAAATTATGTCACTAAATAATGACAGACACTGAGTTTCAGACTTCATAACCTTCAGAAAAATGCATGCTAAAGCAAGATCTGTTAGTCTATCAACTGTCTCAGTTTATACAACAATTTTTAGTACTGTTTATATGTTCCCCCAGTATATTTGGCCTTGTCCAGATTTCCTGCATTAACAGGTTGAGAGGTACATGCAAATAAATTGCTTTATAGAATTAGACATATCCAAACCTCTCAACTGTCCCCAATTTTGACTCATAATGTTGCTCTTCCCCTAACAATCCCGCCACAAAATGGCAATTTTGGAAGAAAACGTGGAGGGTTTACAATTACGAAATTACTGTAATAATCAGAGTTATAGATTACTATTATTTCAGAAATGCATGTAGATTCTTTCATTTTGTCAGCTGCTCAAGTTAGCAGTACTAATATTAAAAAAGTGTCCCTTCTTTGATAGGTTCTCAGCTGTATTGTGAGGCTATTTTATATTTTTGCATCACATTTTTGGTCCATTTTTCATAAAATTGTGTTTTTTGGCAAATTAGTGGCAAATCATTAAAGACTGAAGTTAGAAAATAATGACAGACATTTGATTTTCAGATTTCATACCCTTCAGAAAAATTCATACTAATGCAAGACCTACTATTCTACTATATTTTTAAGTTTATAAGAGCAATATTTAAAAAGTGTCCTTATTTTTGGGCCTTTGTCCCACTTTTATGTATGGCTTTGTCCAGATTTCTTGCTCTGAGGTTGAGAGGTATGACACATGTGTCAGGGCCATCACAGTCAGCCAGAGATATTTCAAATTGTGACATACTTGTTGCACCCCACTCCCCTGTGCAGTGACTCTGTATGTGTCCAAGCAAGGCAAGGAGCAGTTATGCAGTGTAAATGTGCAGAGTATCCCTCCATCCAAGGTATATACAAGTACTACTTTTATTCTGTCCTTGATTTTGCAGAATGTTCTGGTTTCTGTCATATTTTTATACTGTTGATTTATGCTTATTATTACTCAGAAATTACCTGTTGCTCTATGTTTAAGTAGCAATGCTTTAATGACCATCAGGTAAGCTCTTCTGAGATTTGCTACTTTTAGCATGTTACTTGGTATTTTAATAAAGCTGAATATAAATTATAATAAGAAATGCAGTGCAATGAAAAGTGGTTTGAGTTGAGTGCTGCTTGTTTTTCTTATACTTGATTTTGACTGGCATTTCAGTAATGTATTTAAAAAGTAATTTATTTTTTCATGCCTCACAACCTTTTTGTTTCCATCTAGATATTAAGTAAGCTGTCATGCAGCCAATGCATTGAATTTTTTTTTCTTCTACACTTCATTTTGTCTTGAATGGACTCTCACAATGATGGCTTGATTCCCAGGACAGCGTACTTAATTAAAGTTTCAGTTTTTGAGCATAGCCCCTCCCCTTTCTATTTGGTCACACCCCTTCCCATTGGACCTGGACCCACCCATTCAGCTGTCTCCTGCAGCCCCCTCCTTTGATTTGAAGTCACCAGCTGCCACTGAATTAGGATGTGGTGTTTTCTTGATATTAAGAGTTTAGATATTAGTGGGTTTTGATTATTTTTGAGTAGACCCATATATACGTGTGTATATATATATATATATATATATATATATATATTCATAGGTTCATAGTTTAGTACTAAGCTAACTGCGCTTGCAAGCCATTTTAAGCTTAGCCAACTATCCCTTGGGAGACTCAAACCCAGCACCTTGTGTTTATAAGGCAAACACCTTAACCATTAGGCCACAACTTTTATATATATATATATATATATATATATATATATATATATATATATATATATATATATATATATATATATATATATATATATATATATATATATATATATATATATATATATATATATATATATATATATATATATATATATATATATATATATATATATATATATATATATATATATATATATATACATATATATATATATATATATATATATATATATATATATATATATATATATATATATATATATATATATATATATATATATATATATATATATATATATATATATATATATATATATATATATATATGTGTGTGCGTGTGTGCGTGTGTGTGTGTGAGTGTGTGTATGTGTATATATGTGTGTGCTTGAGTATTATATGAACAGAGGTAACTATTTATGGATAACTTGAGTATTGATACTTCTTAAAATAATTCCGCCACAGTATATCCATTTAAGACAAACTGTCCTTACAATCCCATTAAAAGACTCACTAGGAAAATCACCACATTAGCCTTTCTCTCTGTTTATATCGACAGATGCCATACATTTTCATGTTCTTTCAACCAGAAAAAGGGAAAATAATTTCCTGCTCAGCTTCTGTTGTGTCTTACCCACATCTTTCTCTATTTCAATACCACCTCTGTTCCCTTAATGCAGATCTTAATCCTACACATACCACAAAATTGAATGAACTAAATGCAGATGCATTACTGAATAAGTATCATAAATTTTAATACAACAACCACTGCCAAACACAACTACAGTTCTTCTCTTAGTATAATACTGCAAAAAAACAAGTAGTAAAACACAATAATTTTATTCTAGTGCCTCGGTGTAATCACCTTCAAGGAATAATACAAATACGAAAATCACACTCCTTTTATATCAAATCTTAAATTACATTCAATTAATCGATCAAATAGTTAATTAAACAATTAATTTAAAGCAAGTAGTTAAAGCGGGAACTAACATCTTTGTCTCATACTTTAAGTACGTCCTTGGGCAGCCAAAAGTCAATAATTTTCTGGAGAAAATTAACAAAAAGTTGTCCGCTTTGGAAACAGACTTAACTGAATATAAGAAAACCAAATTAATAAGAGATATCAATGACTATTAAGGGGGCTGTACTTTTTTGCCAACATCCAATTGGAAGACAAGAGCTCAACGATGTCATTGCGTAAGTTTTAAAAGGGCTCCCTCAACTTCCTTTGTGTCATCGGAGGGGAGTAGCTACTATGCGATGGATGAAAATGAAGATTTTCCTGAATTGCCGTAGCCTCAGTGACCAGAAGAATATAGGAGGAAATTTCGGAGTGACAAGGACTGAAGCCAACATCAGCTGAGCTGGAAAAGAGGTGGTTGGGAGGGTGACCTAATGGTTAAGGTGTTTGCCTTCCAAACACAAAGTGCAGGGTTTGAGTCTCACAAGGAATAATTGGCAAGGCCTAAAATGGCTCACAAGAGCAGCTAACTTAGTACTAATCAATGAACCTAAGAAATTACACATACAATGAAAACAACACAAATGAAGGACAAACAGCGAACTACAAATATGGGCAGGGTAATGGACAGCAATATAACAAAAAATTTTGACGATAATACAGTAGAGCTATGTACTGAATTTAATCTTGTACTTAATTTATCTAACTGTAATTTTACAGAAGAACAAGTTACAGTTTTAAATTATGGACTCAATTTGTGCCCACGGTTATACCGAGGGCCCATGTTGCAAAGCAAGAAATGTTTAGATTTATTCATAAATTACATTTAAGATGTTATTTCATCATGCAAAAAAATGATGTTAATGAAGAAATTAATGATGGATTTGAAACATCTGGTGAATTAGAATACAGTTTTTATTCATGTCAAGATAAAATGGAAGGAATGAAAGTTATTATGGGGGAGACTGATTTAAATGCATATTGTAATGTGGATGTATCTAACATTCCTGTGTTAAAAAGTTTATCCTCCCTTTGATAATGTATATATAAGATAGTTTGGTACCATGATAAGTTTTGGGGGTGAACATATTTGTGAGAAAGCTTTGAAAAATAAAAGAAAAATAGAATACAATTTAACTTTTAATGAGTGGCAAGCACTAAAGGAACTACAGAATAGGAAAGATTTAATAATAAAACAGCTGATAAAGGCCATAAGATGGTGGTCATGAATGTAGTCCAATATTATAAAATGTGCATGGAACACTTGGAAAATATGGAGGTCTATGAAAAATGTGAAAAAGAAGTATATGAACAGGCCTTAATTAAATATGAGCTATTGGATAAAAATGTAAGATTAGGATATTTTATTGTGAAAGATGTAAAAGACAAGTTGTTTAACAGGAATAGTGAAAAAGCCATATTTATTTGCCTACCAAAGGTACATAAAAGCCTTAGGAATCCCCTCGGTAAACCTATAATTTCAGCTTGCAGATATTTTGTCCATAACATAGGCGTAGCACTACATAGAATATTACTACCATATGTCCAGAAATCACCTGTATACATACAAGACAGTTTTGATTTCCTTAAAAAAATACCCCCTCTTGTATGGAATAAGCAGAAATATTGCTTAGAATTAGATGTGACAAGTTTATATACTTCAACTAGACATGAGGATGGGTTAAAGGCTATTAAATACTTTCTAGGTGACACTCCCTTCTCAAATATGTTTATGGAAATGGTTGATTTTTGTTTAAAGAATAATTATTTTTACTTTGACAATCAGATGTATAGACAAAAGCAAGGTACGGCAATGGGGGCAGCTTTTGCCCCTATGTATGCCAACTTGTTTATGTCATTTTTTGAAGTTACTTTTTATGGAAGTTAAATTTTATGCAAAAATACATTGATTTTTATTTTCATTATATTGATGATTTAATGTTTGTTTGTGAAGGTGGATGGAGCGCGGTAGAGAGTTTTATAACTGACTTGCACAAAAATCCATTTGGTTTATTTTTGATGGTTTACAAAAAGGAATGAAAGTGGTTTATTTGGATTTAATTTTAGAAGGTAAAGAGAATGGAAGTGTCACAACTAACATACATAGGAAGTTTGAAGATGGTAGCCATACATTTCGCCACTAGTTGTCATCCCCCCATGTAATGGATGCCCTACCTTATGGAGAATTGTTAAGGTTATCTAAGTTATGTAATGACGGAACTAACCTGGCACATGAAATGGGGCAAACAATAAGAATGTTTTAGGGGAGGAGGCACAGCTTAAAGTCCATACAAGTAGCTCAGAAAAAGGTATCTGAAGAAAGAGGTAATGAGAAAGGAAAAAGGGCAATAAAAGGAGATTATCAGAGAAGTGAGTTAAGTCGTCAGAACCTGAAGGATCCAATATATTATGTTTCTATCTATAATATTAAAAGTGGGGCAATAGTTGACATGATTAAGTGCTATTGGGAATATTTAATACAGGACACGTTTTTGTCAACCATTCTACCGAGGAGGCCCTTTTTTTTTCATTTAATAGAGGTAAAAATATAAAAGATATGATAGTTCACAGTACATTTATTATGCCAAAGATGAATATTGGAAGAGATTTATCACAACAGGGAACTTTTAGATGTAATAAGTGTAGTGTATGCATACATATTAATACAATTGATAGTATAAATGAAGTTAAATTTATATCTAGAGGGATGTACACATGTGAAAGTAAAGGAGTAATATATGCATTGAGATGTCCCTATCAGTTGTATTACATAGGAGAGAATAGAATGTTCCGTGTTAGATTTATGGAACATCTAAGAGATGTAAGAAATCAAAAAGAAGATAAAATAATATCTTCACATTTTAAAGCATGTCACAATAGTGACAAGATTTTACTGTATGGCACTATTTTAGAAAAAATAAAATGTATGGAAAACAATGAAAATGTATTAAAACAAAAGTTGATGTATAAAGAAAGTATATACAGTTTAAAATACAAGAGCTTAGTCCCTAAAGGCTTGTACAATGAGTTAAACTGGAGGTGTTTGCTTTAAATTAATTGTTTTAATTAACTATTTGATTGATTAATTGAATGTAATTTAAGATTTCATATAAAAGTAGTGTGATTTTTGTATTTGTATTATTCCGTGAAGGTGGTTACACCGAGGCAATAGGTTCATAGGTTCATAGGTAGATACTATGCTATCTTCACTAGGGCATTGATAAGCCTAGCCAGAGTGTATTTGGCTTCCACCTCCCTATTAGATTAACCTACTGTGCCTCTGTAAAGTAGGTCACAGAAGGAACCCGTTTAAGATTAGTTTACTGTGCCTCTGTCTAGCAGGGACACAGGAGAGATCCCAGGGGTGAATTTGCGATTTCCCATCCACGCGTCCAAATTTCGCTTGAGGAGGGTCAGCGAGGGGCTATGTCTAACATGAATTGGGATTCTATTCCAGAGTGAGGGGAGCCTCTGTGAAATTAATCTGTCCCTCCAGCATGTCCTATTTATTTTTGTGCTGAGGTTTAGGTCACTGGAGCGTGTAGCTCTAAGGGACTTGGATTTTTTGAGGTGGAGCATGTCCATTAATTCTGGGTTTGACATGGCTTTGTACGTCAGGCATAGATCGCCTCTGAGTAGGCGGTAAGCAACTGAGTAGAGCTGGAGTTTCTTTAGTTGAGCTGCGTAGGACATCTGTTTGTAGCCCATGATATTCTTGGTGAGGTACTTTTGGGGTCTCTCCAGTTGCTGCAGGTGTCGGGTAAGGTACATCCCAAAAGGGGCATTGTATTCAATTATGGGCCTGATGAGTGACAAGTAGAGGGGAACAATGACCTCTCTTGATCTAGATGCGAACCCTTTCGTGATAAGGGGGGCTATATAGAAGGTCTTTCAAACCACTTTGGCAACGTGATTATCAAAGGAGAGATTACTATCTACGTTGGTCCCCAAATCTCTAATTACTTCTTCCGTACTTAATGGATTACCACCTATGTGGTAATTTGTGGGCACCTTGTTTTTCCCAAAGGGGATGACTATGCACTTTTTAGCATTTAGCTTGAGGCCGTGGTTCTGGCACCAAGCATCTGTCTCTGTGAGACCCTTTTGGAGGATGCTTGTGTCAGCTGGAGATTCGATTATGCACCCCAGTTTGCAGTCATCTGTGAGCTTTGTCAGCCATAATCCCCCCATGTTAGCCTGAACCTCAGAGAAGTATATACTGAACAAGAGAGGTCCCAGAACTGAGCCCTGTGGGACGCCACTTGTAACTGGTTTGGATTCGGACATGGCACCTGCAATTCTGACCATGTGGGTTCTATCTCTAAGCCAGTTTGCAACCCATCTTGTGATTTAGGGGTTGATATTTAAGCTGGTAAGCTTATTTATGATGCCCGAGTGGGGTATTGTGTCGAAGGCTTTTGCAAGGTCCAGGTAGGCTGTGTGGACTACTTTGCCCTCATCTATGGCTTTTGTAACTGTTTCAGAGAAATCAACTAGGTTTAAGAGGCAAGATCTGCCCTTAACAAAGCTGAATTGGGTAGGGTCCAGTGTCTGGAGGCTCCCAATGTCTTTGTTTATGAGTTCCATGATAATACGCTCCATAGCTTTACAGACCAGACTAGTCAGGCTTATGGGGCGATAGTTTCCAGGGTCCATTGTGGCACCACCTTTGTGGAGTGGGACCACTGTAACTATACGCCATTCTTTGGGTACATATCCTATAGTAAGGCTATGTTTGAACAGTGACTTAATGTGAGGGTTCAGTTCTTCTTGGAGCTCGTGTAAGACACAGCCTGGGACACCGTCCGGTCCCATAGATGCTGTGTTTTTTGCTTTGGAGAAGGCAGCTTTCACCTGTGCATCTGTGATGTCAGGGAGGTTACATTCAGTTGGGATAGGCGTTTGCTCCTTTGGGGGGGAAGGGGGGAGAAGTTTGTGCTGAATCTGTCTGCCAGGATGTTGGCTATGTCTGTAGGTTCGGTATATTTTGTACCATTATGCAACAATTCAGAGCATATCTGGGAGTTTCGGCCCATGTTTCTGACATAACTAAAGAAGGCCTTGTGATTATCTTTAGTGTCTAGGGCAATTTCTCTTTCGAAACTGGCCTTTGATGATTTTATGAGGGATCGAAGTTTCTTGCTAATACTGATCAGAGATGCCTTTCCTTTTTGGGATTTTGCTCTGTCATGTAGTAGCTTCCTCCTTCTGTTGTATAGATTATTTATGGCCGGGGTCCACTAGACCAGTCTCCTGTCTTTGGAGGAGTGAGTCTTGGTTTTATTTGGGATAGCACGATCCATGCATTCCTGCAGGAGCTCATAGAATGCATTTGTAAAGGATTCTGCGGATTGGGCTGTATTATCCTCTGGCTCAGGGGCTTTGAAGGATTCCACCTCAGTCTTGAGAAGTGCAAAGTTGGCTTTGGAGAAATTCTTTACAGTGATTTCCTTGTCTGGGGGTGGGGATGGGATATGGATGTCTAGGGAAATTTGTTTATGGTCTGATCTTACCAATGAGTGCTTTACCTCTGGTGTGGAACATAGAGTCCCCATGTTGGTGATGACCAGGTCCAATATGTTGTTCCCTCTTGTGGGAGTGGTGACCAGTTGTTCCATTGTGTTAGAGTTTATAAATTCAAGGAACCGTTGGGCGAGGGTGTTTAGGCTTGAGTAGTTTTCCCAGTCAATGTTTGGGTAGTTGAAGTCACCCAATAGCATAGTGTTTGGAGAGACCTTCATATTCTCCAGTGTTCTCAGGAATGCCAAGTGGGGTTCCTGTAATAGGGAGGGTGTTCTGTAGCAGGCTACAAACTGAAAGGCAGTTTTGCCCGCTGTTAGTTGCACATGGATGGTTTCCGATGCTTCGTGCAGTGCCACTAACCTGGAGGTGTAGGTATCTTTGATGAATATAGATACTCCCCCTCATTTTATGCTTCAGTCCGAGTTTTGGGGCCGAAAATCATGGTATGAGTTATAACCTGGTAGTGCTGGGGTGCTCTCAGGAGCCTTGAACCAGGTTTCTGTTACTGCACAGACATCAATTTTCTCCATACTGAGGAGAGCCTCAAGTGCATGCATCTTGAGGTTTAGACTTCTGGCATTGAGTAGCATTACCTTTAGTTTTTTTATCTTTGGGTTGTCTATGGAGGTTGGTTTGTCCTTTGACCCTTGCCTAAACAAGGCACTATGGGGGTGGCAAGAGCCTTGGCCAGTATACAAAAGCCTAAGGGTGACAGGTGCAAGCCATCCCTAGCGAAGCAACGTG
Source organism: Protopterus annectens (assembly GCF_019279795.1). Classification (NCBI taxonomy): domain Eukaryota; kingdom Metazoa; phylum Chordata; order Ceratodontiformes; family Protopteridae; genus Protopterus; species Protopterus annectens. The sequence continues at coordinate 1,480,435,181 of NC_056728.1, read as the reverse complement.
GCTTGTCGAGCATGTCATCCCAGGCTGACAGACACTGGATCCCCTTTGAATGACACCAATACTTTAGCCAATTGTTGAAACTGATCATTTTGTCTTTATACTGTGGCATCATTCTTGGTGAGGGCAAGATGCTACTCAAGGTCAGGGACATACCAGCCTGGGCTACATGGTCAGAGGGCTCCTCTATATCTCTTTGCATGTAGTCCAGGGAGGTACATCTCAGGTCATTCACACCAGCATGGACAATGATGGAGTCATACTTGTACTTGCTTTGGAGTGACCTGAGTGCTTGCGTTATGTGGCGGATCCTGGCACCCGACAGGCAGCTTACAGTGACCTTCTCCTTGTTCAGTCTGGTGAGTGGGACGTCAGTGTGCCGGACAATAGCGCCCCCTATAACAAGTGTATTTGGTGTGTTGTTTGGCCTTATGGGCTGTGACTGTGAGGCACACTGATTTTGTAGATATGTGATTTGTGGGTATTGTTGAGGGGTGGCTGTTGCTTGGATATCTGCTTAGAAGGTCTTTGCTGTTTAGGCAGATTTTTATTTAGAGCCTCCGAGTATGTTTTTGTGTGTTTATGTGTTGGGTATGCAGATGCAATAGGTCTGTGTGAGACTGGATTTGTGTTGTTGGTGGTTACCTTTTCCTTCTGACTGACTGTGCCAGTCTTGGGTTGAGAGAGCTCTGCCTCCAGTTTGTCTGTGTAACTGCATCTCTCACATGTATTAGAGTTTGTTGGAAGGAGGAGAGGGTTGCCTTTGTACATAAGGCAATTGTAACATTGCCTCAAAATTCCCAGATTCATCAGCTGGACTGGAGAGTAACCTTGAAACTGACCCTTGGATGTACCAGATTAGTATAGGGAACTTTTTTTTTTACTGATCAGATTAGGGAAGGGAATTGATTTTACACTTGATCAGGAAGGACCAATCAGGAGTCTAATACTTATGAATTATACTTATAGAATAAAATAATTGTGTTTTACTACTTGTTTTTTTGGAGTATTATACTAAGAGCAGAATTGCAGTTGCATTCGGACAGTGGTTGTGGTATTTCATAAAAAGATAGAAGGAGTGTGGTTGTGCTGATAAATATTAATACAGTCTAGTGGAGCATCAGGTCATTACTTACACAGTTTGTATGCGAGTATAACTAAACTTTTGGATGTTGAAAGTGTGTACTTTATCAAGGATTTTTTTTAGTTTTACTGTGCTTCACATTGTTATTTTATTTATCTGAAAAGTTTTTGTGAACAAATTTTATGTCAAGAAATAATTTCATCATGTCCTGATTCAGTGAGCAAACGCTGGGATAATGCATATACTGACACCAACATCACCCAATTTAGAAAAAAAGAGAAATGATAACTTATTTTTAAATAAACATTTCTCTTTACTCTGAGTTTATTTATTTATTTTTTCATTTATTTTATTGCTTTTGTTTACCGGGAAAGTCCACTGGGCCTAAAAGAGCCCATTTTCAGTAGAGGCCCAGGGAAAAAATCTCCGACAAGAACATAGATACAGAAAAAAATTAAACATTAATTGGTACATAAATAGAAACAGTGTTACACATGTGATTACAGTAATATATACAGAATATATACATAAAAAGCACAGATTTAGTTGGTTTGATTACAGTAATATATGAATAATATATTCATAAAAGCAGAAATCTAGTTGGTTTGATTACAGTAATATATACAGAATATATATATATATATATATATATATATATATATATATATATATAGATATATATATATATATATAGATATATATATATTAAAGCAGGATTTTAGTTGCTTGCTAGATAAATTCAATCAGATAGGTATAAACAGAGATATATTAATCAGCATTATTGCACCAGTATCAACAAGTGATGAAAAAATATTAATAAATATGGAGAAAGTATCACCAGTCACTAGTAGCAAAAAGCATAAGAGTTTAGTTATCATATAAGGAGAAGGAGGGAGAGTTTAGTTATCATATAAGGAGAAGGAGGTAGAGTTTAGTTATTATATAAGGAGAAGGAGGTAGAGTTTAGTTATCATATAAGGAGAGGGAGGTAGAGTTTAGTTATCATATAAGGAGAAGGAGGTAGAGTTTAGTTATCATATAAGGAGAAGGAGGTAGAGTTTAGTTATCATATAAGGAGAAGGAGGTAAAGTTTAGTTATCATATAAGGAGAGGGAGGTAGAGTTTAGTTATCATATAAGGAGAGGGAGGTAGAGTTTAGTTATCATATAAGGAGAAGGAGGTACAGTTTAGTTATCATATAAGGAGAAGGAGGTAGAGTTTAGTTATCATATAAGGAGAAGGAGGTAGAGTTTAGTTATCATATAAGGAGAAGGAGGTAGAGTTTAGTTATCATAAAAGGAGAAAGAGGTAGAGTTTAGTTATCATATAAGGAGAAGGAGGTAGAGTTTAGTTATCATATAAGGAGAAGGAGGTAGAGTTTAGTTATCATATAAGGAGAAGGAGGTAGAGTTTAGTTATCATATAAGGAGAAGGAGGTAAAGTTTAGTTATCATATAAGGAGAAGGAAGAGGTTAGGTTATAGAGCAGATACACAGCCAGGAAGAATTTAGATGAGTTTTCAGTATTTGTTTGAAGGCGGTGGTGCTGACTGTGTTTCTTATGGAAGATGGAAATAAGTTCCATAGTTTGGTAATGGTGAAGGCGTAGAGGAGTTGACCAGTAGGTAAGCAGGGCTTTTCTACTTTTCAAATTAGATGATTTTCAGATCTTAGTTACCTGCTGGGTTGGTATTTGGCAAGTAGAGTTGACAGAGCAGGACAATCTGTGGGTCTGTAGATTTTTTTGTACACTGCAGTTAGTTGGTTGAATGAGATCTGCTGGGCAAGTTCTGGGTAGTCTAATTGTTTCAGTGAGTTACAGTGGTGGGACAAGAATTTATCCTTGGTATCAAGTTTGGGTATTCTGTTCTAACACATATCAAGTTTGGATTTTGTAAAATTTTGGATATTACTGAGGAGAGGGGTACCCTAAAGGAGAGATGGTAATAAAATGGTAGTTGCAAGTGTTTGTCTAGTGGTGAGGCTAACAAAGTGTTGGTGCCTGCAGTGCATACCGAGCTTCTGGTGTTTTTTCTTTTTTTATGTTATTGTTTATGTGTAGGTCACAGTTAAGGTTTTCATCTATAATAATGCCTAGTAATTTAGTGTGTTGGATAACTTCTGTAGTGGTATTTTCTTGGGTTAAGTGAAGATTTTTATTTTTTATCTAACAGAGTGTTTTTTAGGGGTAAACATTACTAGTCTAGTGGTTTTTTTTTGGATTTAGGGCAAGATGATTATTAGGCATCCATGATTCAGTAGAGGTGAGGGCATTCTGGGTGATTTGCTGGAGTTCAAAGGTAGAATTTGCAGTGCATATTATTGTAGAGTCATCAGCAGTCTGGATTACTAAGCCTTGTGGGAGAGTGGAATGAAAGTTATTGACAAAGATGCTAAATAAGAGAGTACCAAGTATGGAGCCTTGGTGTACCCCTGAGGAAGTACTGTGGAAGGAAGAGTAAGACTGTTGCCATTTGGTGGATTACTGCCTATTGAAGACATAGCTATTAAACCATTGTAGGAAATGTGAAGGTAGGATTGTTTAGAGAGGAGGATGGTGTGGGAGATGGTATCAAAATATTTGGAGAGGTCAGGGAAAAGAGAAGCAATTATTTTACCAGAATCCCATACCCGGTTAACTGTATCAAGGAAGGAAAGGAGGGAGGTAGTTGTGCTGTGTCCTGGTCTGAAACCATGCTGAGTGGGTGATAGAGTTTGTTTTTTAAGCAGGTGGTTGAGGATTTGGGCATGTATGCATTTTTCCAGTATTTTAGAGAGGGGTGAGAGAATTGCTATGGATCAAAAGTTAGTGGTGTCTGTGATGGTTCCGCCTTTGTGTAAGGAGAGAATGAATGCTTTTTTTCCAGATATCTAGGACAAGGGATTAGTTAATCTATCTGTTAATGAGTATGCTGATGGGATAAGCTATAGAGTTTGCAGCTAGCTGCAGGAAGTGTCAGGGTAGATTGTCATGGGCTACAGTACAGGGTTTTAGCTTAAGTAAAAGTTTTTGTTATTGTGGCTGTGGGTATGGGGGAGAATTTTTGATTGGAGTTGAAGGTAGGATTGTTTTCTGGGATGATTTGGTCATTAGCTGTGTTGGTGGTGGTGGTGGTGTTAACTGTAGGAAAGGTTGTGTTTATGTTAGCTATGGTGCCAGTGAAGTAGGAAATGAAGAGGATGGCAAGTTCGGTAGGGGTTTTGTGTGGGTCAGGGGATGGGTTGCTTTGACAGCCTGGGTGTAATAGCTGGTTAAAGGAGGACCACAATAGTTGGGGATTATTTTTATATTGGCTTTGTAGGTAGAGGCAGTGTTTTTTTTGTCACTAGTTATTAGATGTTTTGCTTGGTTATGGCCTTACTTGTATTGTAGTAGAGCTGAGTTTTTTTTTCTGCCAGGATTTCCATATCTTATCCCTTGTAGACATGACTTATTTGATGGATTTTGAGAGCCATCTTGCATGGTTAAGTTTTGTTTTTGGCTGGTGGGTGCTTCACTATGAAGGATGTCTAGGAATGCTGAGTTAAGGAATTCAACAGCTTCATTAGGTGATAGGGGTTTGAGGGGTTCCCAATTTACTTTAACTGAGATTACATTAAATATGAATAGTTGGAACTTAGTCAAATTTCTGATTGATTTGTATTGGTGTTGGCCTGTGGTGGGGTAGTTTTGCTTAGGATATATGCTGGTTGTTGGTCGCTAATGGTATAGGTAGTATGCCTGCAGTGATGATATCTTTAGGGTGGACACTAATATCTAGTCTATTGGGGAGCCCCAGTTGTTATTTTTGTGGGGTCTGGTGGTATCTTCTATTAGTTGGGGGAAGTTATAAAGGTTTATGTTTTTTGAGGAGTTGTTGTGGGCAATGTCTAGCCAATCAATGTTTACATCACCTAAGATGATGGTTTCATTATCTATGCTTTGGGACGTTATGGTTGATAGCATGAGATATTTGCTAGGTTTGCTGGGGCTGAGGAGGTGGGCCTGAGTTGGATTGTACATTAACACAATGGGATATAAAACTTTAGCAAAGTATGGGGGTTATACTTATCATTTTTTTTCCTAAAAATGGTATAGTTGCTGCTAGTAGTGTGATAATGGGGGTGTCTTTGGAGAGGTAGAATTTTTACTTTGGTTAGTATAGAGGTATTAGCTGTGAATAAGCTAGGGAGGATGTCTGAGTAATTTGATAAATGTGGGTTATGTGTGGTTGTTGTAGAGGTGAGTGTAGGAGGTATGTTGGGTGTCCAGAAAGTTGTTATTATTGATAGGAGAGAGAGCGTAAGTGAGAGAACTGAGATCATAGTAATAGTAGTGATGGACATGATGGTGGTTGAGTACAGTGTGATGGAATGAATATGGGCAGGATAGCAATAGTTTAGGGGATGGAGCACTATATGGCCCTATTTAGAATGGGTGCAGAGGGAGAGTAGTTAAGAGGTATGGTATGACTGGGGGAATAATTAGAGAGGTTATGGGATAGCTGGAAGAGAGGTGTGGGAGAGGTTATGGTAGGAATAAGGTTGATGTTGTGCAAGGAGTGTGGGGATGGTGGTAGGGTGGGGAGCGGAGTGAGTGTGACGAATGGAGCATGCCTGACCTCCACAGGGAGAAGAGATGAAAAACTACCAGTTTAAGGTGAGTAATATGCTTAAAATATCAGTATATAACAAAAGATTAATCTAAGTAGCTTTGGAATACTTTAAATAATTATCACCACAAGCATACAAACAGGGATGTTTGGCAGTTATAGAGAGAGTTGTGATTAGTATAGAGACTATGCTGAAAGTAATATGCTTGGGACTGGAACACGGTATGTGTGTGTGTGTGTGTGTGTATGTGTGTGTGTGTGTGTGTGTGTGTGTGTGTGTGTGTGTGTGTGTGTGTGTGTGCGTGTGTGTGCGTGTGTGCGTGTGTGTGCGTGTGTGTGCGTGTGTGTGTGTGTGTGTGTGTGTGTAAGGCTTATGTTATTATTATGGCCCTATCTAGTGGCAATTGGCTGGAATCCTTCATTGCTATGCATGCCTTTGAGTTTTTAGAGATCAAAGTCATGGATACACAATATAGTATAACCTTCCCTGAAAAGAAATGTGATATTTCTCGGTTTGATGAGATGTATTGATGTCCAAATATATGTTTTAACTGGACATTAGTTTTTCTGAAGGTTTGCTATGATTCAGTGACACTTACCTTAATAGAGTTTCACTAGCAGACAAACATTTTGTTTGGCTGTTACTTTAAGACTGTAAGGGCCTAATTTAATTAGAGGATAGTTTACTTAGGGGAAGAGGAGGGTGGAGTGTGCGAATTCATGAAATAGGTGGCTGGGTAGGAGAGGTCTGAGTTGGTATTTAGTGTTAGGTTAAGAGATTATTTGTCCTCTTTGGCATTGTGTAGTTGAATTGTCCATTCCTAAGTACAGTGTCCAAGAAAATTGACTTGGGGGACTCATTGGAGAGATTCCATGTATTTTTATGGGGTTAGATAAGTCACTTTGTTCACTTCTGTGAGGCTGGGTATATAGTGATAGGGTTTGGTAAGTTGCTGGATAATGTGACGGTGGTGTAGCATGGATAGTTACGTTGGGTAGTAGCAGTAAGGGATTTAATTGATGTGTGGTGTCTTTTTAGTAGAGCAGTGATTTGAGAGCTGAAATGATTTGGTAAAACTGTAAGTACTGCAGGGAGATTAATGGGAGGAGGAACTCAAAGCTGAAGGAGTATTTGTTTAATGGTATGGGGTTACAAACCTGATTTATGTATCTGGCAATTTTTTCATGTGTAGAACAAGTAAGAGGGTAAGAGGGATGAGAATACACTAGGAACTGCACTATTTGTGCTAAACTTTGGTCATTGTTATCGAGAAAGTCGTGTGGTAAAGCTCAGTCTGTATTTCATGTCATCTTGTAAGTGTGATGTTTGTGGCATCACTTGGGCACTGTGCATGTTGTACAGCAGGATTTGCTGGGATATCCATGACTTGTGGGACCCATTACCACTGTAGGACAGTAAAAAATAAGTTAAAAAAAAAATATATATATATATATATATATATATATATATATATATATATAAAACAAATAATTCAATATATGGAAAGTCAATGTTGGTGATTAGTGGGAAGGTAAGGAGCAGTCAAGAGGGAGTGTACAGTCCCCATACACTCATAAAAAGTACTGCAGATTGGTGCATGCATTAGTCCATTAGCTCAGCCTCATAAACTGCAGTAATAGGGATTTTCTGTAGGCAGTTTCAAGGGTTTAAGTGCTGAAGATTATGGCAGTGAAGTGTAGTGCCTGTGGTACAGGATTGATTCTCACAGCCCTCATTTTCCTACTATGTGACTTCAAGCAAGGCACTTAACCAAATATTGGTTCCAGGTTGCCTACCTTGTTAACAACTGGATATTAATGTTATTGTAAAGGGGCTGAGGGTTGTATGTAGTGTGTGTAGATAGCCAGGAAGAAATGGTCAAAAGGGCTAATCAAATGGGTTTGAAAGCTTGAGATATAAAACAAGTTTGTTTAGTTAAGTGTAGTAGTGCTGGAAGTTAATTTAGATATGGCCATTGAATCTACTATTACATGCCTATGTGGGCAGTTGAATGCTTAGCAGCTGCATGGTATGTCTGACCATAGTGTAGTTTTAGGGTGGATTTTTGTAGTGATGGTATGAAGTGGGGGCTGGATGTTAGGCAAAGTTGTTATGCATGATGGGGGTTCCTGCCAAGAGTGTGAGATTAATTATGTGTGTTAGGAGAAACTAGACTGGTGTTATGTAGGTTAGTGAAATGGGTGATTGCTGGCTATGGTTTAAATTATGGTGGCTTTGGCAGAAGTAAGAGGAGTGCTAGAAGGATACTGCATGGGAGGTTTCAGTGTGAAGTCCATTATAGGGGGGGTTACTAGGGGATTACAATTTTACTGATATGTTCTTTTCTTCATTTCAGTATGGCACAGATGGGGGGCTCCACAGAAGTGGCAGGTATTGTTATTGTGGGCTGATGAATTTTTTCAGAGAGCACAGGCACAATGGTAGGCATTGCAGGAGGTCATCCGGGCTGAATCATCAATAGGTAGATGGAAAAGATGGGTTCAGGTGGAGCAGCCAGTGACTGAAACCTAAGGAGGTAGAGCCAAAATGACAAAGATGTCTCAAGTGTGAGTGGATAAGCCACCATCAATGGAACAACAGCAACTCACAGATAATGATAATAACATTCTTTTGGGTCATGGGGAAACAGTTGCTGTAATGTCAGATGCTATTTGGTTTATTCTGGTGCATGATTTAAGTGTAGGTGAGAGGGGTAGGGCTACAGAGTTTTCTTAGGGGTGCAAATCCCGTAGTACATCTAGTTGAGGACCTTAATGCTTTACAAATGGATCTAGTTTTGGCTGAGGTAGTGAGATAGATGATGGAGCACAGAGAATTTATTTGAGTGCCTATGTGGGAGTTTTAGGTACAGGGAGTCAGGTGGTAGAATTAAGTTTGGATTTGGATCAGCATGTTTTCCAGTAGTTGGGGCAAATACTATGTCTGTTTTTATTTTGGTGCATATTCTGCAATTGTGGGAAGAGGAGATTTATTGGGGAAATTTTGTTGAAGTCTTTGACCTGATAGATGCAGATGGGGCTCAGGGGGTGGCAGAGTAGGAAGTATCTGAAGTTAAGGATCTTGTGGCAGCATGGGCATTGTTACAAAAGAGGGGCATGGGTGGGGCATGGGTAGGAACCAGTCAAGGACATAATATAACTGGGTGTGAGAATTTGTCTATTTCCTGGCTGTTATTGTGGAATAAGAGCGACGGCAAGCCTTGCCTTTGCTATCCTATTTTTTTAGGTTATTAATGCCCTGATGCCACGGTGGTGCAACGGTTAGCATTGTTGCCTCACAGCAAGAAGTTTTTAAGTTCAGTTCTCAGCTGGACCTCCTTCTATGTGAAGCTTGCTTGTCCTATCTGTGGTCAAGTGAGTTTTAAAGACATGCAGGTAGGTTCATGCGTGTTATGTGTATGCCTTCTGTGAAGGTTGGATACCAGGCTGGCAACTTGACACTGTAAAAACACCACTGCTAATCAATCTACAGACCGGTGATCCGCTGAGGTGACCCCTAACCGAGAAAAGCCGAAAGACATTGCTATTGATGCTCCAATGCTTTAGGTTGGGAATGTATGGCTTTGGTATGATCAGCATTTTTGTAAACTCAAGGCAGTTAATATGTCTTTAATGTGGGAGAGCAGACATTCCGATACTTGGATGTGGATATGTTGGGTGGCCCATTTAAGGAGATTTTTGAATGAATTGCAGGAAAGGTTGAAGCTTCTTGGACCTTCAATGTGAGAAAATGTACATGACTCACATGTAGGTTTCTGTATGATCGTATTTAGTGTGGTGGTCAGCATCCTGCTGGAATGCTTGGCAGGAAACAGTACTGGTGCAGGGAATAGTGGGGGGGTGGTTGAAGAAGTAGGGGGAGTTTCTTTCAGATACAGCAGTGTGGGCTTGCCAGTTTTTTTGTTGGAACTAGCTGGGGGGAAGTGGAACATTCATCTATAAATGTGAGTCAGAGTCAATTCTGCTGAGCTACACAGATAACTTGGTGGAGCAGGAGCTGAGAGAGAGGTTTATTTATTTATTTTTTTGTGAAATCTAAGGTTAGGGGTTCAGTTAAGATGTGCAAGAATTTGAAGTCTGTGTTATGTAGGGAGGAGGTGATAAAGTCATTACTGGACAAAGAGCTGGCTGCCGATGGCTTATTAGGTCCCTTTGGATCCCATCTGTGTAGTGCATATCAAATATCTCTACTATGTCTGGTGCTTAAGAAATCACCAGGAAAATTTTGGTTCCTACATCTCTTGTCTTTTCCAGAAGGCATTACCCTTTATTGATAGAGAACATGCTAGTGTACAGCAACACCAGTGGATGAAGTGGTATGGCTATAAATAGATTATTCAAGGATCCTTGGTTTGAGAAGTTACATATAGAATTGGCATTTAGGTTACTACTAGCAAAGAAGCAGGATTGGACAATTTTGGGCATACAGTTAAATGGGAAATTTTATTTTGACAGGGTGGTGCCTAATGATGGTGCAGTAGCTTGTGCTAATTTTAAGAAGTTCATCTTGGGGTTGAACTGGATCTGACAGCAAAGCATGGAGTTCATGGAGACCATTTATTATGTGGATGATTTTTTACTGGTTGTGGAAAGGAAAGTGGTGGTGGAAGCACGGATGAGGTTGTTTGAGCTGAGTTCAGTGTATGGTTGGCAAAAGTCAAATGGGGGGGGTGTTCTTTTAAGACTCTTTCATTTGTGGGCTTAAAACCTGTCTCAGGGTTGGAGAAGAGTTCAGATTGCAATGTGACAAGGAGGATAAGGTGAGAAGTATGGTGGAGACAATTGGTAAAAAAGTTAAAGTTTAGATTAAAGAGATTATGGAAGTTCTAAGGCTACTTAATTTTCCATGACAATTAGTGAGACTGGATCAGATGTTTATGAACTCTTTGACTAACTTGTTAATGGGTGTGCAGAATTAGTGACACTGTTTGAGGATAATCAGGCAATTCAAGGAGGACATGTCCATTTGAATGGAGTTTCTGCAGCAGTGTAATGGAGTGCTTTTCTGGTCAACTGACTGGGCTCTTTTTCCAGAGCTAGACCTGCAGCTAGAGGATTAGGCATGGAGGTGTACTTCAGTGTTAGGTGGTTTGATGAAGGATGGCCACTGGAGTGAAATGACGAGTGAGAGAAAGATATTCTTAGAGTTGATGCCAATTTGGGCTTCATTGGTATTTATAGAGACAAAATTACAGAACAAGAAGATTTTTTTTTCATTCAGATAACTTGGCACTAGTATAGGTATTGGATAAGAAGACAACAAAATCTAGATTGATGCAAAGACCTTTGAGGAAAATTCTTTAGCATTGTTTGAACATTAATCTTTCTTTTTTCAACTAAGCATGCTCCTAGTCACTGTAATGATTTAGTTGATAATCTTGCCCACTTTCAGTTATTCAGGTTTTGAGAACTGGTGCCAGGAGCTCAGATAAGTTATAAATTTATGCCTGAAATAGTCTAAGAGATTGTATGGGTGTGACAAGTTGGATGTTTCAGCAGTCCTATTCTTTGGCAACTAAGAATGCATATGGTAAGTGTCTGAAAGTTTTAAAACACATTGTTAGGGGTTGCTATTGAGGGAGAGAAAGTGGTCATCTATTTGTGATAAGTATTTAGTTGAGAGATGGTAGGTTCAGGCCAGACTCTCAGGGTCCATTTGGTGGCTATGTTGTTTTAGCATATCATTTGCCATTTGGCCCTGTAATCGGTTGTTAGTTTTAGGTTATTGCATCATGATTTTCATTGCTATTTATTGACCTCAAAAAAAATGTCTGTAAACCATTTTATAAAATCCAGTCTGTTAGTCATGCATGTAAAATAGGTTGATTATGAGTTTATACAGGAAAAAGTACAGTGTTTAATTCCTTTCTTCCGATGGAGATCTTTAGAATTTGTACTCTTAACTTTTAGTGGGCATAGCCTGAACTTTAAAAAATGAAGTTGTTGCCTCACAGTCCAAATGGAAGTTCAGATCTCTAGAGCCATAAGTGTTACTAGAAAGCTGTGAACAGCAAACTGTTCAGCATAAAGTAACTTTTTCAAGGGTTGCATTCATTTAATTCTGAGACTTAAACTGAATTTTATAAAGCGCAATAACCACAGTAAATATTAATTATGTAATGTTGTATAAATAGCTTACTGTATCTCAGTAACCATAAAAATGACACATATACTGCCAGCAGCATTATCTTCATATCGTTGTGAGCTTTCATATGAGACTAAGCTTTTTTATCTATGTATTTTGCTTGTTGACGTATTCAGAGAAATATGAACATTATTATGATGGCTGCTCTACCCTAGGCCAGTAATTAAGGGGCCTCAATCCTCACCACTGACACCACTGAGAGATGGTCACTAAGAACAGGAATAGACTTGTACAGTATTTTTCAGATGCAGCTCTCTCCAATTAGCACATTGTCTTCCAAGAGCACACAAGGAACACACTCCAGACGTGGGACTGGACTCTCTGTCTCTCCAGATCCCAAACAAGACTCACTTTGGAGCATCCTGTCCAAATTCCAACACCCACACCTGGGTATTTGATTTTCACACAGACACACACTCCTGGGAAAGGCTGGCACACATTTACTAGCTGTACTCCTTCTGCCACCAGTCAACCACTCTTAGACTCTTACAAGGGTATCCAATTATACTAAGTAAAATCATACTAATATAAATGGTAGAATAATAAGTAGCAAAATTACCGCTGGTACTCCTAAAGTATCCTGCTGCAAAACACAAAAAAACTAAAGTTGCACTGGAACAGTGATCAGGATACACCACGAGAAGTCCAATAATATCAAAACAGGTTCTTTTATTCCATAAAAATACAACTGGCAGCGTGCTGAGATGCACGCTTCAGATCTACTAACATCATTTTCTAGCTTCCTTTATACAATAAAACAACTAATTGCTTTCCATCAATGCATCATTCCTTGATTAATCAATCAAGAAGTTAAAGGTACATCACAATACAATAGCATCTTACTTAATCATCAGTGCAACATCATTCTCTTTGAGAACTATTTAAAACCAATAAATATTCCAATTTATATTCAAAATAAAATATGTACATTTTTGTTTCTTAATAACTCTATTTATGAGTTATATACCGTAAAGTACCTAGGGCTCATTTATTCACCCATTGCTCTGTACCTTAACGCCAGTGAAGGTGCTGTATTAGATCTGAAGAAAAGAATGTAGTGAAATAATCTAGTATCTACTTAAAATTGCTAAAATAAAATAAAGGTATATACACATAACATGGCTATGACAGCCACGTTGTTCTAATATGTGCAATGTGGTATTAAAATCATAATTATGTACATCCTATACATCTCCCTTAATAAATTGAAGTTTCTGTAAGACAGAAACTTCAATTTATTAAGGGAGATGTATAGGATGCATAGCGTAAGTGTACATAATTATGATTTTAATACCACATTGCACATATTAGAACAACGTGGCATTGTCATAGCCATGTTATGTGTATATACCTTTATTTTTATTTTTAGGCAATTTTTAAGTAGATACTAGATTATTTCACTACATTTCTTTTTTCTTCAAGATCTAATACAGCCACTATCTTCACTGGCGTTTAAGGTACAGAGACGCAATGGGTGAATAAATGAGCCCTAGGTACTTTACGCCAGGTATATAACTCCTATAAATAGAGTTATTGCGAGAAACTAAGCGAAAATGTACATATTTTATTTTGAATATAAATTGGAATATTTATTGGTTTTAAATAGTTCTCAAAGAGAATGATGTTGCACTGATGATTAAGTAAGATGCTATTGTATTGTGATGTACCTTTAACTTCTTGATTGATTAATCAAGGAATGATGCATTGATGGAAAGCAATTAGTATTTGTTTTAATTGTATAAAAGGAAGCTAGAAAATGATGTTAGTAGATCTGAAGAAGCGTGCATCTCAGCACGCGAAAGCGCTCATCTGTTGTATTTTTATGGAATAAAAGAACCTGCTTTGATATTATTGGACTTCTCGTGGTGTATCCTGATCACTGTTCCAGTACAACATAAATGGTAGAGTGTAACCAAAGCAGCAAAGTGGCCAAGGCATCACTAAAATAAATACAAGTACTCTCAAGATGTTAAAAGTAATCTTTAAAAGACCAGCCACAATGAAAGGTATAAAAATATTTAATAATAAATAATAACATGGAAAACATAAGAATACTAAAGATCTAAGCATAATAAACACCAGAGTTTCAATCACAGGAGATATAAAAATAACACCGACAGATTCAAACAGATGCAGAAAAAACAATACTTAACTAATCTCACTGTATTTCCTGACTGTCTAAATAATAACTGTACCATAGCTAACTTAATTAATACAGCAAGGCAAGATTAGATGCTGAGATGCTTACTTCAACAAGACAAGGGGATGAGCTTCTAAAGTTACCTGGCACTTGCTGACTAAAGCAATTATATAAGTCAGCACTAAAAATTAAAAGCACTACACTCTCACTGGCCCTTGTTTTCAATTATTAAGGAATTCCCAATATTATTCTAGCATGTCCAAAGGTCAATTGTCAATCTCCTCTCCGGTCCAGCTGGTGGATCTGGGAATCTTGAGGCAATGTTACAACTGCCTCATGTACACAGACAACCCTCTCCTCCTCCCAACAAATTCCAACACATGTGAGAGATGCAACCATATAGCCAAACTGGAGGCTAAGCTCTCTCAACTCAGTACTGGCATAACCAGTCAGGAGGAGAAGGAAACCACACTCACTACAATTTCAGTCTCACATAGACCTACCACGACAGCAAACAAAACACATAACCACACAAAAACATACTCAGAGGCTCTAAATAAAGATCTGCCTAAGCAGCAGAGACCTCCAAAGCAGACAACCAAGCAACCGCTACCCCAAAACAAAACACGTGCAACACATATCTCACAAAGCCAGTGTGCTGAACAGTCACAGCCCTTAAGACTAAACAACACACCTGATACACTTGTAATAGGTGACTCTATCGTCAGGCACACTGACGTCCCGCTCACCAGGCTGAACAAGGAGAGGGTCACAGTGAGCAGCCTGTCGGGCGCTAGGATCCGTCACATAACACAAGCACTCAGGTCACTCCAAGGCAAGTACAAATATGACACAGTCATTGTCCATGCTGGTGTGAATGACCTGAGACGTACCTCCCTGGACTTTATGAAAAGAGACATAAAGGAGCTCTCTGAGCATGTAGCCCAGGCCGGTATGACCGTGACCTTGAGTAGCATCTTACCCTCACCAAGAATGATGCCACAATATGAAGACAAGATGATCAATTTCAACAATTGGCTTAAGTACTAGTGTCATTCAAAGGGGATCCAATGCCTGTCAGCTTGGGATGATATGCTCGACAAGCCACGATGCTTCGCTAGGGACGGCTTGCACCTGTCACCCCTGGGCTTTCGGATATTGGCAAAGGCTCTTGCTACCCCCATAGTGCCTTTTTTAGGCAAGGCTCAAAAGACAAACCCACATCCATAGGAATCACAAGGGATAAGAAACTAAGAGTAATGCTGCTCAATGCCAGAAGTCTAAACCTCAAGATGCACACACTCGAAACTCTCCTTAGCATGGAGAACATCGGCATCTGTGCAGTAACAGAAACCTGGTTCAAGGCTCCCGAGAGCACCCCAGCACTACCAGGTTATACCTCATACCATGCTTTTTGGCCCCAAAACTTGGACCGAACCACAAAAGGAGGGGGAGTATTGATATTCATCAACGATACCCACACCTCCAGGTTGGTGGCAAAGCACAAAGCATCAGAGACTATCCATGTGCAACTAACAGTGGGTAAAACTGCCTTCCAGTTTATAGCCTGCTACAGACCACCCTCCCAAACCCAGGAACCCCACTCGGCCTTCCTGAGAACACTGGAAAATATGAAGTTCTCTCCAAACACCATTATATTGGGCGACTTCAACTACCCAAAAATAGACTGGGAGCATTACTCTAGCTCCAACACCCTAGCCCAAAGGTTCCTTGAATTTATAAACTCAAATGCTATGGAACAACTTGTTACCACTCCCACAAGAGGGAAAAACATACTGGACCTGATCATCACCAACATGGGGACTCTATGCTCCAGACCAGAAGTGTATCCCTCACTGGTAAGATCAGACCATAAACTAATCTCACTGGATATTCACATCCCGAACCCACCCCCTGCCCAGAAAACCACAGTGAAAAACTTCTCTAAAGCAAATTTCACACTCCTCAAAACCGAGGTCCAATCCTTCAAAGCCCCCGGGCCTGTGGAAAATACGGCCCAGACCGCAGAATCCTTTATAAACACATTCTATGAACACCTTCAGGAATGCATGGATCATGCGATCCCAAATAAAACCAAGACCCAATCCTCCAAAGGCAGACGTCCTGTCTGGTGGACCCCAGCCATAAACAAACTATACAATAGAAGGAGGAAGCTACTAAATGATAGAGCAAAATCCCAAAAAGGGAAGGCATCACTGATCAGTATTAGCAAAAAACTATGGGCACTCATAAAATTGTCTAAGGCCAGCTTCGAGAGAAAAATTGCACAGGACACTAAGGATAATCACAAGGCTTTCTTTAGTTATGTTAGGAACCTGGGTGGTAATTCCCAGATATGCTCAGAATTAGTCCAAAATGACAAAAAATACACTTAACCTGAGACATTGCCAACATCCTAGCTGACAGGTTCAGTGCAACCCCCCCCCTCCCCACCAAAAGGGCAAATATCTATCCCAGCAGAGTGCTGCCCCCCTGACATCTCAGATGCTCAGGTAAGAGCCGCCCTCTCCAAACAAAAAACACAGCATCAATGGGACCAGATGGTGTCCCGGGCTGCGTCCTACATGAACTCCAAGAAGAGCTAAACCCAGACATAAAACTACTGTTCAATCTCAGCCTTACTACAGGATATGTGCCTAAAGAGTGGCGTACAGCAACAGTGGTCCCTCTCCATAAAAGTGGTGCCTCAACGGATCCTGGAAACTATTGCCCTATAAGCCTGACTAGCTTGGTCTGCAAAGCTATGGAAAGGATCATCATGGACCTCATAAATAAAGATATTGGGGACCTACAGACACTGGATCCTACCCAGTTCAGCTTTCTTAAGGGCAGATCCTGCCTCTTAAATCTGGTTGATTTCTTTGAAACAGTCACCAAGGCCATTGATGAGGGGAAGGTGGTCCACACAGCCTACCTGGACCTCGCAAAAGCCTTCGATACAATACCCCACTCGGGCATTATAGATAAGCTCACCAACTTAAATATAAACCCCTATGTCACTAGATGGATTGCAAACTGGCTCAAGGACAGAACCCACATGGTTAGAATTGCTGGAGCCATGTCAGACTCCAAACCAGTTACAAGTGGTGTCCCACAAGGCTCAGTTCTGGGACCTCTCTTGTTCGGTATATATTTCTTGGAGGTACAGGCCAACACGGAAGGACTGTGGCTGACCAAGTTCACAGATGACTGCAAACTGGGCGCCATAATCGACTCTCCAGCCGACACAAGCAACCTCCAAAAGGGCCTCATAGAAACAGACAACTGGTGCCAGAGCCATGGCCTCAAGCTAAATGCCAAAAAGTGTATAGTCATCCCCTTTGGCAAAACAAAGTGCTCCACAAATTACCACATAGGTGGTAATCCATTAAGTACAGAAGAAGTAATTAGGGACCTGGGGACCCAAGTTGATAGCAATCTCTCATTTGACAACCACGTGCCCAAAGTGGTTAGAAAAACATTTTATACAGCCCACCTAATCATGAAGGGATTCACATCTAGATCAGGGGAGGTTATCGTACCTCTTTACTCATCCCTCATCAGGCCCATAATTGAGTACAATGCCCCTTTTGGGATGTACCTTACCAGACACTTGCAGCAACTGGAAAGACCCCAAAAGTACCTCACCAAGAAGATCAAAGGGCTCAAACAGATGCCATATGCTGCCCGGTTAAAGAAACTCCAGCTCTACTCAGTGGCATACCGCCTGTTCAGAGGCAATCTGTGCCTGACGTATAAAGCCATGTCCAACCCGGAATTAATGGACACGCTGCACCTCAGAAAATCCAAATCCCATCGAGCTACGCGCTTGAGAGACTTGAACCTCAGCACTGAAATAAATATGACATGCTGGAGGGACAGATTCATAACCCAGAGGCTCCCTTCACTCTGGAATAAAATCCCAGT
Source organism: Protopterus annectens (assembly GCF_019279795.1). Taxonomy (NCBI): domain Eukaryota; kingdom Metazoa; phylum Chordata; order Ceratodontiformes; family Protopteridae; genus Protopterus; species Protopterus annectens. The sequence goes on along the minus strand of NC_056728.1, from coordinate 1,480,417,276 downwards.
CCAGGTTAGGCAGAGTCCCTCACTGACTCTCTTCAAGAGGAATCTTGATGAGTGGATGGGAGATCGTAGGTTTACCCTGGGTATCACTTCTGTGTCATTGTTAGACAGAGGCACAGTATACTAACCTCGAAAAAGGGCATAGCAAAATAAATTTAAAATGGGTGGCGAAAGCCAAACACATTCTGGCTAGGCTTATAAATGCCCTAGGGCAGATAGCCTAATATGAACCTATGAACAGAAACTGAACAGAAGCAACTGAATTTTCTGTGACAACTGTCATAGATCTTTATATCAGGTTCCAAAAAAAAACAAATCAAAATAAACTGCTGTGAGAGCTCCATCCTCTGAGTGCTGGTTATAGAATGACATTACATTTCATCACCTGACTGTTGTACAATACACACTTAGAGCTTTGCTAAGATCTGTTGCTATATCTGAAAGCTATAGAACAATTTCAAATACTACTCTTCCCTTCCAGAATTATTTGTTTAAACATAAACATTTAATCAGTTATAATAACATTGTTGAGCACACCATCTGTACAAGTCAGTGTGACAGTCAAATGACAAAAAATTATTTACAAAACTCCAGCTAACTATGGCGGCATATGTTACTAATGCACTGCCCTATTCTATGTGGTGCAGATGGCAACACTCTGCATCATCACAATTACGATTAAAATAAATGGCATACAAGTAATATTCAGTATCTCTTGAGCTGTACTAGTTAGTAATCAAATGTCAATACCAGACAGAGATCAAATATCAATGCATTTGTGTTTTTTTATTGTGTAAGCTTTAGGATGATATTGCCTAATACCTTGTATGTAGCATGGTTTTGGAATTATTAATGCAAATATGAACAAGCAATAGTTGATGTCTAGAGGAATCGGTAGGATGTAACTGCAGAAATGCCCAGAGACATCACTAGACTTTAATGAGTTAAGTTATTAAAGGACTGGTCAGTAACAAAGTTTAGCAACACATAATAAGGCTAGGGTATATAGGCTTACAAAGGACTTCTTGTGAGCATCTCCAAGCAGATGAGGAAGGGCCTAAAATCCTATCAGATGTCTAAAGTCAGTCAGGTGGAACTGGGTTGTCCCACAGTGTACTACATCCCCCACCCCCAACAGAATTTATAGTAGCATCATGATCATAGAAAGTTTAGATGTAAGAACTAGATCTAAAGATTACTAGGGACTAATGCACTTATCCTAATAAGAGATAAAAAGACTGAGTTTAAACAGGTCTATTGGCAGATAATTTTGGAGGCCAATAAACCTCCAGGCCTTAATGAAAATATTTCCTTGGCCCCTGTACTAAAAATGAGCTGTGCTAGGTTGTGAACCCAGAAGCACTAGGCATTTTGTAGTTTTTTTCCTTGATATATTTTTTTCCTTTTGGAATTCTTCCCTTGAGAAAGTTTTCCCCCCTTTAAATGGGTGATAATAAATACACATATTTTATATGGTGCTCATTTAAATATTTTTGAAGAGATTTTTAAGAGTTTGTTACTGGTCTCACTCCTGTATTAAGTATATATATATATATATATATATATATATATATATATATATATATATATATATATATTTATTTTCATTTTTTATTATTCATTCTTCATATCTTAAATATATTTGCTACACAATGCATTTTAAAAGTTTTCTGCTAGATGAGTTTGTTATTTTAGGAAAATTATATTTTGCTTGACATATATATTTTTCTATTGGTTGTTATTCTGTTAAGGTTTCATTACATTTTTTTATTAAAGGATGTCTATTTGTATGTATTTAAATTCAGGGGACTTATTTATTTATCTATGAGTATAATTTTACACTAGTTCATCCAATCTCAACTTAAAATGTTTGATTAATTACACCTTTTATTGTATTGGTGGCTGTCAGGGGGTTGCGATTTAAGGAATGTACCTTGTGATTTTTGCAAGCATCTGATGAATTCTGTAGTCATGGAGATGAAAACACTCGGATTTTGTTTAAGTGTTTATGTGTTAGTGTGTATTAAAGTTTGATGTGGCTTTATTACATTGACTGGCTCCTTCCTTAGTGCCTAACAATTCTTTTATGGCTTATCTTAATAAAACCTATGAAAGCAGTGATCTGGAGTCAGTGTCTTTTTTGTAATAGGAGGATTTGGAACTGCTTTTATTTTGTTTTTATCTCAAAAGATAATCTCAAAAACCCAATCCCACTTTTCCATTCAACTGAAATACTGTCTGCCAACCTCAAGCTTAATAACCATGCTACTATTACTATAGTAGCCATCTGCATTCCACCAGGGGAAAATATTCCTCTACTGGAAAACATACTCTCATACTTCACTCAACACATCACTAATGAAGCTATCATTCTCAGTGATGTTAATATCAACTGGCTAACCTTCTGTTCCACACAGTCTACTCATCGCATACATATGTATGGCTTTACACAACTCATTTCTGAACCCACACACACAAATAACTCACTAGCTACTTCCACCCTTTTAGACTGGATACTAGTCTCTAATTCCTCCAAATACCATGATCTTGAAACTCTAAGTCCCTTAGTGACCATTCCCATGTGAAAGTCCTTAGATACTCACCCCATCATATCAAACCACATAGATTCATAACCTGTAGAAAATTAACTAACTTCCATCCAGAAGCTTTTAAATCTCTACTTGCTGAGAAAACTGGAATTTCCTCTGGCACCTACCCCTTGATGATGATGCTGTCCTGTCTTTTAACTCCATCTTCCTTAACATTCTTAACTCACTAGTCTCCCTTTGCACTGTCCATGTAAAGAGATAAAGCATGGAAAACATGGACAAAAACAAAGCTCACAGCTGACCTACAAAAATTTAAGGAACTTAAAAATCAGCCCAAAAACACCTTAATAAACAAAAAAGGTACTTCTACTATAACTCCCCCTCTGCCTTGAGAGCCAACCCAAAAAAATTTTGAAACTCAATAAACCAAATTCTACACTCAGGTACTCCCAGCTCCTCCAACCCATATCCTGATCAAACTCCCAAGGATACTGCCTCCACTTTTAACACTTACCTCATCGACTCCATATCCAAACTTCTTGACCCAAACCCCAAACCATCCACCCAAAGCAATACTTCTAAATCTGTATATAACTTAAAAACACTACTAACAAATTCTCACTTAAACATGTACCCACCAGCTACGCCAAATCCCTGCTCTACAAATTAAAACCCTGCTCTGCCTCTGTTGACAATACCCCTCTATGCTTCTTCAAATAGCTGCTGACCCCCTTGCCCTCCTTGTCTCTGTCTTAATTAACTGCTTTATCTCAGTGTCTAAAGTGTCAACCGTCTGGAAACAATTCTATACCTTACCCAAACACAAAGGAGGAAACTCCACTCACATCATCAACTTCAGACCTATCGCTATCCTGCCACCACTCTCCAACATTCTTGAAAAATGTATTCATTAACAAGTCGTGCACTACTTAATTCAGGAAAATCTGCTTACACCAACTCAGCATAGCTTTAGACCCAAACATAGCATTACCACTGCCCTGCTATCCTTCCTAAATACCATTTCCCTTGCCAGAGAAAACAACAAACGTATCCCCTGCCTACTCTTAGACATTTCAAAGACTTTTGACACCATCTCCCATCCTCTTCTACTTCATAAACTAACCAGTCTTAACTTCTTCTCTGCAACCATTGCATGGTTTACTAGCTACCTGTCTGATCGATTCCAAGCAGTGAAATTGCATTCTGCTCACTCTTCTCTTCTTCCAGTTAAAATGGGTATCCCACAAGGTTCCATTCTTGGACCACTACTTTTTAATATCTTCACTAATTCTCTCTGCTTCTCCTGCCTCCTTTCATCACTAGTCCAATATGCTGATGACTCAACAGTCATCACTATTGCTGACTCCTCCTCTGAGCTCATCTCTACCACACAGTCTACCTTCAACTCCGTTGAGTACTGGCCCTCTTAAAATTAGTTAATACTCAACCCCAAGAAAACCAAGTTACTACTTTTCCTACTAAAAAACTCAACCATATCAAATCCTCTTGATCAATACAGTCTCTAAATAGCACCTTATTCAAGGTAGAATCCAACACAAAGCTGCTAGGAGTTATTATTGATGATCAGCTCAAATTTGACTTACAGGTCAACATCTGCATCCAGAAAACTCATCAGAAATAGGTCTCCTGTACCACAACAAAAAATTCTCTCCAGGGAAGCTAAGATAACTCTGTCTCATGCCTACTTACTACCCAGTTAACTGTATAGTTCTCAGATTTTCACTAACCTTATCTCAACTCTTCTTGCCAAACTTGAATCAACATACAAGATAGCTAGATTTGCCACCCAGCAAACTTATAAGTCCCATCACTGCCTCTCTCTGAAACAACTAAACTGGCTTGAATTAACTCACCAGCTCCTTCTCTGCCAGCTCCAGATCATTCACAACATCCTCTACCAACCTTCCTACTGCTCCATTCTCTCAACTCTTATCTCCCATTATTCTCCTGCTAGACCTCTCCGGAGCTCCACCCAAGATCTTCTATTAAATCATAAAACAAAAACTAAATTTGGATATAATCTCTACAGCTATAACCCTACCAAAGCTTGGAACTGTCTCCCACTAGGTCAGGTCATATAAGCAACTGAAAAAAATTAAATTTGCTACCAGAGAATGCCTGCACACTCAATGGACTTGTCACTATAGTCTTCCTCCATAAGCAAAGCTTAACCAATAATTCTACTAGTTTGTCCATATTAAAAATACTGTTCAAATGTAATAGATGATTGTGTTTACTGTTTGTAAATATGCTCTTAATAAGTACTGTATGCCTACTTCCTATTATTGCTACACTGCTACAATGCTGACATTTATTATTTTTATGTGTGATACTGTATATATTTCATTTGCCTATGTTGCGTATGTTGTTAAAATGCCTATGTTATTTTATTATTATTTTTTTTTTATGTATACTAAGTTGAAGCTTTTCTCCCCGGGCCCTTCTGAAAAAGGGCTATTAAGCTGAGTCAGACTAACCCAGTCAACAAATGTAAAATAAATAAAAAATAAAATAAATAACAAATAAAATTACTTACTTGAAGGGATTGCCCTAAATACTTGGACTCTCAACAGTCCTATGTTGGAATACCTGTTATCACTAGGACCATAGCATGAAAGCTGATTTATATCTTTGCTCACTCAAATATGCAGCTTTTTAACTGTGTTTACCTCCAAAAAGTTGAATCAGAACCAGCATTAGCATTGTCCTACAATTAAAAAAATACATTGCACAACAAAAGGCTTCATAACTTTATTTGCCCAGACTAAGCGATTTTGTTACCAAAAAATAGCCATTAGAATCTGAACCATCTACACTTTACAAAAATAAATATGTCTAGGTTTAATGATGTCACAATCACCATCCCAAAAAAAAAACTGAAATATTTACTAAAAGAAACATACATATTCTTTCTATCACTTATAAAAATATGATAATATGTTCCACTTTAATACAATATACAAATAATGTCAGTTATATTTTTCTTTCATCTTTGTTTCTTTAAATTATGTTTCAAATCAATATGCTTATTAAAACCTCATGTGTTCCTTGCATTTACTCCTGTCTGCCATTCATATTCCTTCATATCAAGAAAATTTTCAGTGACCCTCCCCAAGTCTAATTCTATGGTATCAACAACATAAAAAAAAACTCTTAAAATTCCCATAATTCAATGTATATTTGTATAAAACATTGTTGTGCTCGTCTTGTTTATTGCATAATTATGCTTGCAGGCCCTATTATTCAGTTTCCTAGCAATTTCCCAATATAAAATGATTGCCATGCAAAACATACCACAACATATACATTATTCATGGTGCAATCATAAAATTTCAGTGTTGCATAAATTCTTTCCATTTTACTACAATAAAAAGATGGGTAATTTGCAATTGCCTAACACTAATTACACCTGGTTCATGAGAATGTTCCCTTAGCATTCTATCACTTGACTTGTCTGTACCAATACCCCACTCAAAACTATATTTTAAATTTACCATAGACACCAGCAATGATCTGTTTGAAAAAAACACACACTAGTTTTCCACTAACCTAGCACTCTTTGAAATAAAAGATGGTAGTAGTTAATCACAAATGATGTATTAGTTTAGTTCTTTAATCTACTTTTAATCACATGAGGAGAACAGATTAACATCACTTTTCATAGTAGATAACTATAATGGTATTTCATTTCAGTGTAATGGGTACAGTATTTTTTATTGTAGCAATTTGGACATAACAGGAGGTTACTTTAAATAATTTGAAAAAAGAGTTTGCAGGTTACCTAGAAAATGGGTGATTTGGACAGTTAGGCTGTTTACTAGGGATTTAAATCTGGTGGTTTTAAACCATGAATACCCAAGGGATTTCATTATTTTATTCACTAAATTCAAGAAAAAAAATGCTAACAATCGTCTCTTAAATCTTTAATTTTAGTATTTCATAGGGACTGTGAGTGACAAATTTACATGTTCAAATAAAATAAATGATGTTATTTCAACAGTTTAACTTCAGTGAGGAAATAATTATTGTTTTCTCAGAGTAATAACCACAAAATCAAAGTAAAGAAACATGACAAGGGTACAGGGGCCATAATTATGGATGCCATAGCATATGCAGTTGAAAGTTTTAAGTTACTGCAAGAGGAAGACAAATATGAATATAGCCCATAGGAAAATAGACCTAACCTGGGATTCAATAAATTCTGTGTAGGCTCTGTACGAAGCCTACAGAGTTAACATGTTTGCACTGTGGTGCACAGTGAGCAGCAGTGCACAATGCATATTAATGCCATGTCTAAGCTAGGTTTCATGGATGGCAACAGTGTTGCTGATTGAATTTGAAAGATACATTTCATTGTAGAAGGTGTTCTGAATGTAGTAGTATAGACACAAAAACATTTTTTAGGCATCCTACCACTGGGAAAGTATACTCATTTTCTTGTTATGCTGACTGACACACACAACACTTGGTTTATCTTGCGGTATGTCAGGCTTGTTCAGCATATTATGTTGGAAAAATGGACCGAATGTTCAAAAATAGAATCTTGAGACATCTTCGTGATATTCGGAATATAGACAACAGGAATGCATTAGCATGTCATGTTGCACAATTTCCAACACATCACTTTAAATTTCAAGCCATTGAAATTACTTTTCAAGGTATGAGACAAGGAGATATCATGAATAATACTGAGAGAAATGAAGCTAAATGGATTATAAACTTGAGGGCAGATAGACAGCCAGGACTTAATGCTGTAGTACCATTAAAACCTATGTTAAATAATAGGAAAACAGTGATTGGCTGAATAGAAGGAGTGTCTCACTTCACAGTCTTTCATTGGTGCAATTATTCATTGGATAATGACAAGAGGTTGGTCCTGAAATTGATGCCCGATTGGTGTTTTATACCTTTTTTAAATGTAAGAGTTTCCCCTTCCTATTATATGATCTGAAGAAGGAGAAATCCGAAAGTGCTTATCATTTGCAATAACTGGACTTGTTTTTATCGTGTTGTTGGACGTTAAAGACTTCTTGGTTTATTTTACGTTGTTCCGTGGAGGTGACACTGACATTTTTTTCTTTTCCAGTTCTGACTCTTATCTGTGCACCTTCAGCAGTTACAGGTACTTTGAATTTGGAATGCGGTTTGCTTTTACTTCTGTATCTGCACATGGCGAGTGAAGCACCTTCTTTGAATGAAAAAGGAAAGAGTATGCCTGATTTTATTAAGTTTAATGCCCTACCAGAGATTTCCAGAGACAATATAAATCCGTGGTACTTGTGTATTATCGCAACCAGATTTTTCGACCTCTTTTACTTTCTTCACTTTTACTGAAATGGCCTCACTGAAGTGTGATATCGAATGGTAGACCGGCAGAAGGTCTGTTGGGGATATCGGTAGGGGTTTTAAAAAAACTAATAAGACATAATTTTGAGGTGTGTGGGTAGCGTCCTTTAAAGACGTCCAGCACTGAATTCAGCGATCGCAGTGGTTGTGTGTGTGTACGTGTGTTGGGCTGAAAGGAATGCAGGAGTTAGGGTACGATCTGTGGAATGGATTACTTTGTACTGCAGTTCCTTTTGGTGAAGGACTACTACTTCTTCGGCTTTACCTTTTTGTTTTTTTTGTTTTTTTGGATCATGTACGACAGTATTATGAAGGTTAGAAACAGGTTTGGTGGACTTAAGTAGCTTCATCATTGAAATGGTTGATAAATAATACAGGTTTGAAAACAGAGATTTCCTACTTCACCGACTACAGCATGTGGAAGGAACACATTCGCAGTAGAATGGGACTCGCTTAACTGACAGGAGATGCTGGTGGTAAAAGGGGAAACCTGTTTTTGAACCGTATCTTATGAGCTGTTTCAATTATAAACCTTCCTAAAAGTACAAAAACATGACAGAACACATGTCTCTAACCTTCATAACACTGCAGTGCTACTATTTGACCTAAACAGAAGCAACCAGCATTAGCGCAAAAATCTGGTTGCGATAATATGTTAGTATCAAATCCGTTACTAAGTTTAAATCTGGACTCTGAAGGAGTACTAATGGATAATAATGTATCGCTGAATGAAAACTTTGACAGAGTATTGCATGATGTGAAAACCGCTACCTATCGACTGAAAAGACTACAGTGGCAGCAGTTCCACATGGAGGCAAGTATACATTATAAGGTCATCCCGAGAGGCATGAGAATCAAATGCATGCCAAGTTATGGAAATAAGTTTCCAGATCTACTCGCTAAGTGGCAAGCTTTAAACCTTGAAATAAGTTTTAAATATATACAGTTATTAATAGATTTTTTTAAACCAGAAGAACAGGAAGTAGCTGAACAGATTAAACTTAAACAGGCTGAACTTGAAAGAATGGATTTGTCCGAATCATGTATTAACAGACTAGAGACTTTACAGCTTAACTAAAATATTCATGATTTGGGTTGGGAGGGTGGCCTAATGGTTAAGGTGTTTGCTTTACAAACACAAGGTGCAGGGTTTGAGCCCCATAAGTGATAACTGTCTAGGCTTAAAATGGCTCACAAGGGCAGTTAGCCTAGTACTAATCTATGAATAAATTGAAACAACAAAAGGCCCAAAAGTTGGCTAGGGACATCTCTGGCTTTAGACAAAAGAGAATTTTTTAATGGCCTAAAGAAGAAAGATTGTTTAATTCCAAAGATCAGCAGCTTAACACTCCATGGTCGAATACATTTGCATCCACCAGTAGGAAACCTTCAATTAATATCAGCAATGTGGGCACCAGTGTAAATGAGGAAAGGACTACAGATTTAGTGCCTATTACCAACTGTGGTCATTCTGTCAACTTAGTTAATGCCTCTGTTGAGGTGGAAAGAGCCTCCACTTCTGCTATATGAACTAAACCCTAAACGGGTGCTGTTCACACCCCTATTGTCCACAATTTACCACTCTTTTTTAAAACAAGCATGGCAGCGGAATCTCAAGTCCAGCAGTCGAGAAAGAAAGAGGAAGAAACCCATATAGTGAAACATTCTGACTTAGTAGTGAATTTATCTAAAATTCAACTCAGTGATGACCAGCTACAGCTATTAAATAAAGGTTTAACTTTTATCCCCTCACTTTCCTCTGACCTTAGTGAGTTTGTTCTTGAAGTTAAGTACTTTGGCAGAAATTAAGGAGAAATCCAAAAGCGCTTATCGTTTGCAATAAGGGGACTTGTTGTTTTTATTGTGTTGTTGGACATTAAAGACTTCTTGGTTTATTTTACATTAGCCGTGGTGGTGACACTGACATTTTTTCTTTTCCTTGTCTGACTCTTATCAGTGCACCTTCAGCAGTTACAGGCACTTTGACTTTGGATTGCAATTAGAGTAGGGTGCATATTGTGAGGCTGTGCAAACTGATATGCCGGAATATGGGTGTACTCTCAGCCGATGTCTCCAGCACAATAGGGACAGGTAAAGGATCATGGAAAACATTACATGAACCAACTACTATCATGGACAGTATCAGAATAATACCACCAGTATTCCTATGCCTTTGACGTAACATATATGATGTACAGTGATAAGAGATGAGTGCATACACACACACACACACACACACACACACACACACACACACACACACACACACACACACACACACACACACACACACACACACACACACACACACACACACACACACACACACACACAGACCCTTGAACAAATATTATGATACGTCCACACTCTATGAGGTTAACCAAGCACATTGTCCTGGCACTGTAACATCTGTTGGAGGTGTTAGGAGGGGCACTGCTACACCTGTATGCAACACTATGGGCAATACAGGCTAATTGCTTTGTGTGCATGGCATATATGCTTGCGATCTTGGGGTTAGTATATATAAGTAAGGGGGTGTGGGGGTGCAGCCCCCCACATGGGGGTGCAGGGGGGCTTGCCTCTTTTATTATATGTAGTGTAGGTGTACAAGACTTTCCAAAAAACTAAATAAAATCCAAATCAGCACTGTTTGGTAAGAAGGAGCCAGAATCCAAAAGTACTTGTTTAGCACTTTCGGTCGTCTTTTAATACACCATAAACTTCTTCAGAACAAGTGTTATACATGAAAAAACAACCTTATATATAAAACACAAGACCAAATGACCAATGACAATGAAACATTAATTAAATATTTTAAATACTAACATTTAAAGAAACACTTATAAAAAGTACTCATTCACTTGTGAAAATGTAAAATTCATCACATCTAAACATGTAACAATAAAACATATAAAATATATTAATAATATATTGATGAATTATAAGTTGTCATAACTTTTGTAGCTATAAAATGCATTTTATATTAACCATTTAATTTAGACATGGAAAGTGATCAGCACATAGGACTATCTGCCACTTACTTTCCTTGCATTCTAGCAAGTTTTTGAAATCACCACTAAATACTCAAAATCTACAATATCTAATACAAAAAATGTAAACTTTTTGAAATCACTACACATCAAAGCATGCCGTGCCAAACTATTAAACGTATCCTTGTTTCTAATAGCAAAAATATGCTCATAAATTATTTTTCATAAAGTTTTAATAGTTTTACCTATATTGAAACTTGTACAGGAATTACAGGTTGCAACATACACTACACATCTAGATTCACAAGTGTAGTAACCCTTTGCCCAAAATGTCTTACCACAATGTTTTAACACAACTGAGACAGAATTTCTTATAAATCTACATTGCCTGAAGTGGTCACGAGCAAAAAGTACCAAAGGTGTTTACCTTTTGGTGGTCCAAACCCACTCTTCTTTCTAAAATAGCTTTAATAATCACTACTTGTTTGTAAGTGAACCGAGGTTTGTTTCCTAAGAACTTGAACAGATCTTAATGCCCCACCAGCACTTTTCAATTGTCTATAATAATATTCCTATTGACTACCTTACAATTTCAAATTGGACTGAGAGTGTTGAATAGATTGGATATTAAAATAAGAAGGATGCTTCATGCTCACCAAATGATTTATAAAAATCAGTGTATACCAAGATTATATATTCCCCATTCCAAAGGAGGGATGGGCCTCCTTGAAATTGATTACATGTATAGATCTGCAATCGTGGGACGCCACACATATCTACTGACCTCACAAGATCCAAATGTAGTGAAAGTTTTGAAACATGAGGAGAATAAATCTAAGATGACATCTCTGCTTAATTTAGCAGAAGCATATCGATGTCAAGCAGGAATGGAAATCAAACCAGAAGTGGATAAAAACCAGGCAGCAACTGAATGTGCCAAAAAAAAACAAAAGAAAGAATATAAGGTGAAGTAGCAGATGAGTAGGCAAGAAATGTGGAAAAAACATAAATATAGTTAGAAGTATAGAAAACTTCTGGAAGAGCCTCATGTTGATCAAGAACAAACACAGAAATGGTTAAGGAGAGGTAAATTCAAACCGAGAAATGAAAGGTTAATATTGGCAAAGTCCGTTGAACATTTGGAAGAAACAGACATATGCAGATTTTGTAAACTTAATTGGAAACAGTCACACACATTGTTGCTGGTTGCGATGCACTAATGGCAGAGGGACTGTATACTGAAAGGCATAATAATGTGGCGAGACTGTTACAATGGAGATTGTGCAAACATTATGGTATCAAAGTGGCTGAAAAACACTGGAAACATGAACCACAAAGAATCATAAAAAAATTTGAAGTTTATATCACATGGGATCACCCAATGCCAACAGTTGAAAAGATAGATGCTAGAAAACCAGATATAGTGGTCCAAGAGAAGAAGACAAAAGTAGCATTGATCATTGAAATTGCCACACCCAGTGACTACAGTGTCTTGTGTACAGAGAGACACAAAGTCATAAAATACCTTAATCTGCAGGCAGAAATGAGAGCCATGTGGAGGAAAGATATCCAGACAGTTCCAATAGTAGTAAGAGCAATGGGTCTTATAAAAAAGAATTTACAATCATAATTAGATATGTTACCAATTCATGTAACACCAGACAAATCGCAGGAGTCATTACTGGGCACATTGCTGATGCTGCGAAGAGCACTTTTGGCTGACATCAAAGAGTGAAACAATACTAATTTCATGAACTTTAATCGTACTTTGACTTAGGAATGGGGTCCATTCCCATCATGGTATTAAACACTCAAAAGAATTAAAAACGTCAGAAATGATATACATGCCATTAATATTGTCAAAGACCTATGTATATAGTGTGTGCATAAGCAGATCATGTAACACGCATGCATCTGGTGTAAAAACTTGATTGGTGTCCTACACCATCAGACAGTGCACTGTGACAAAGGTGGTGCACTTCAGTTACACATCACTGGAACATATGTAGGGAGGCACATGGAGAAGGGTGCATTGCACTCCCTTATCGGTGTGATAAAGGCTGGAAACCATGAATGTATTATGGCCTCTGTCGTGCATGTCCTTCACATACCCAGTACATGTGTTACATTCAAGGAAGTAGTTAGCACTGTGACCACATGCTGGTGGATGTATCACTTAGCATCTACTCCAGGGCATGGGTCACATACCTATTGGTCTGATTATAGGGCGTGATGTACACATTATACTTGGATGTTGTGTTTGTTTTCTGAACCAACAAATCCCCCATATCATTTTTCAATGCAGGTGAAGTCATGGCTGTGGCAGCAGTTTTTGGTATGTGTTGATATTATCTGTATTATACTAATATCACAGCTGGAGTCAATGATTGCCCTCAGTCTGTAGTCCTTTAGACAGCTGTTTGGACACAGCATATGTATGCCATCTGTGATGTCTATCACTTAATTAATGGGCAGGAAAGGGCCTAACAGACAGCCCTGATGTATGGATCTGATCATTGGACCTGAGCTATAGGTAATTTCATGCATTTCAACATAGGGAGATGCCATGTATATGATACACTGGTTTATCCATTTGATGAGATAGCTGTGTATGGCCACATATGACAGTGTTGACTGAATACCTCAGTGTGGGTTTGTGCCAAATGCCTTGACCTGGTCAGGTTCTACAAGATAATACTGCTGTTATCCTGCATGCCCTCGATAATCTCTTTGAAGACATCTATCAGATGCAACATGCCTGATGTAACATTAACAACTCACACAGGTCTGTTACACAGAGCCAGAATATTACTAGTGTACATGTACAAGAGGTCTATGATGACATGTTGGTCTACCTCACAGTCAAGGAGAGTCAGGATGTCTCTATACATGCATGCATCAAGCGCTGTCCCCTCAACTCAGGTGGATGCATGTTAATGTATACCCTTTTATGCGAACATAGCCCATGCGTTGGGTCTGTTATAGTGTGTATTCAATGATAATAGAAAGAGATATCCAGCAGAAGGTTCCAATAAAAAGCATACACTTTATTAAAATAACAAACTCAAATTAAAAACAAAATATAAAAATAACTAGGTAAGCCCTTTCATGCTTCATATCAGCTTCATAGCCCAGTTGCTCAGCACTTTCATTCTGTACAGAATGGTCTGGCTGACACCTTTTTCTGTAGTGTGTTAGCCAGACCAAAATGTGTTTCAGTAAGCAATAATAGCTTTGTACAGAAATTAATGCAGTTAGAGAGCAGATTTTATTATAAATTATAGAACAGCATACCACCATGTTATGATGAATTTGGAGGTTAATTTCAGCATTTAACATTAGAATTTTGAAGTGCAATGTGTTGAACTTGCTTTATCTACACTTTGTGGAATATGCACTGTCTTTTTAAGTGATTTGTTGGTGGGGAATCATTTGGAGCACTTGTAATTGGTTTTAATTGATTTATCATGTGGTAATTGTTCACTTATTAATACATTACACGTGTATAAAACTGACCTCTTTGTTAATGCAAAGTATTCCCTGAAGGCATCAGCCGAGGTACCAGAAGCATTAACATTTTCATCTTGCAGTCCAACCACTGTGGCTTTATCTCCTTTTACTTATTTTCACTTCTCAAAAAGTTTTTTGTGTTTGTTGTATTGGTGCTAATCAGATTGAACTTAATGAACTTAGATGGATAATTAGGGCACGCCAATAAAGAATTTAGCTTAATGGCTTTGTCCCTTTAAAGCCTGCACTGAAGATCTGGCCAATTAAATGAATGAACTTAAGATGTGTAGGAGCTGATTGCTCTTCACTATATAAATAGGAAGAATGTAATTTTTGAATTAGGTCTGATGAAGTGCTGATATAAGGCATGAAAGCACTTATCTTGTTGTTTTATACTATTTTTCAGTTTGAGTTGTTTGTTATTTTAAAAAAGTGTATGCTTTTTATTGGAACCATCTGTTGTGTGTATTTGGGAATTTTACTACACATTTCTATTTGCAAGTATGTATTCAACCATATCAGGAAGGTTTATGTTTATGAGTCACACCACAGGTGATCAGTGATGTTGTCACAGCCCAGTGATTCCATGTGATAGGCCTGGATGAAGGTAAGACGATTTATACTGCCTATAGTGATCTGGCCTAGGGTTTTGATGCAATTCCCCATGCAGGTATCATTGAGAACACATCCCAGCTTGGATTATCCCTTATGTCAGTTGAAGAGTAACCAATTGGCTCACCGACAGAGCACATACTGTGAAAGTTGAAAAATCAACCTATACCAGTAGAGCTGTCACCATTGGCAAACTCCAGGGATCTATGCTTGGCTCTTCACAGTTTGCCCTCTATTTGACAGTTCTGGCTAAAGTATATGGCCTCTGGCTTACTGAGTTTGCTGATTCGTGCATATTGTGTGCAATCATTGGGTCCACTAATGATGATAACATAGTACAGGAGGAGCTAATACAGACAACTGATAGTGACAAAGGCACAATTTTTACAAATAAATGCAGAAATGTGTGTTTGCTACATTGTCTGTCTGAAAAATAGTATTCCATGTTAACCACAGCATTGACAACAGCACTGCTATGCAGAAACTCAGTGATGCAAGGAATGGGAGCACATGTAGATAGCAGTCTGAATGTTGCCTACCACATGCCCACACTGGTATTAAAAGGCTATGATGTGCACATCATAAGTCAAACCATCATATTGAGATCTTAGGATTGTATGATAGCACTGTAGTCAAACCTCATCAGAACACTAACAGAGTATTATTCTTTATTTTGCATGTACCTTACCAGACACATGCAGATGCAGGAGAGACCACAAGGCTTTCTCAGCAATGTAACACAGGGTCTACAAACCATACCATGATGTATTTATATAGCTTAAAAGCCATGTCACTGTAATCTTTATTGTATAGGATGAGATAACTTCTGCCTGGCCTCCAGGCCAGTCTCTGACCCTGCCCTCATGGGAGTATTGCATATCCAGAAATCTGATATAGCTGATGAGTATCAGCAGTGTCTGCTGAGGAAAATATGGTAATTACAGTGCCCCACATGGTAGTGTAAAATGCTCTCTGTAATGTCAAGCAACAGCTCTCTCTCTCGCTCTCTCACACACATTTACACACACACACACACACACACACACTCACACACACACACACACACACACACACACACACACACACACACACACACACACACACACACACACACACACACACTCATACCCAGTTGACTGAAGTGAAAACAGAACCTCTGCCTATCTAAGTACACAGACTACATAGCACAATACCTTATGTAAGCACCATGGCAGAAGTTTGACTTTTACAAGAGAGCAGGAGAACTTATAGTAGATGGGGGAGAGAGGATGTTAGGTGGGCTGCATGAAATGGATGGGTAGGCATCTGCAAGTATCAAAATACTGTCAATCCATGCCATTGGAAAAGTACTGTAACTGTGTGATTCTCATTTCTACTTTTCTGTCTAGATACACACACACACACATATCTAGTTGATTGCAATAAGAACAGAATGCCTACCTATCTAAGTACACAGACTATAGAACACACTATTTTATGCAAGTGCTACAGCACGAGTATAGTAGATGATATCAACAGGCCATGTGGGAGACAAGATGTTAGTGTGCTGCATGAAATGAATGTCTAGGCATCTGCAAGTATAAAAATGCTGTCAATCCATGACATTGCAGCATTAACTGTCAGATACACATTTATGCTATTCTGTCTACACACACACACACACACACACACACACACACACACACACACACACACACACACACACACACACACTGTTGACTTCAGTGAGAACAGAACCCCTACCGAAGTACTTAATTATCACATGGGATATCTTCACTATGAGATATGAATGGGAGTAAGTGTCAAAGGCTTTTGATAGGGAAAAAAGGCAGTGTGTCCTGTTATCCCTCATCCAGGTCTTTGGGGCCAGTATCAAAGAAGTCTACAAGTTTCAATAAGCACGATCTACGCATGACAGAAACAAAGTGGGTCAGGTCAAGCGTATTGAAGGTTACCTATGTCCCCTGTGGATATGGTCCATGCTGTTTCCTTTCCCAGCCTTGCAGATAAGGCTTTTTAGCTGTATGGGTGAAAAGTTGTAGTTTTGTATATTACCAGATTGACATACGTTGCATATCACACAACATTTGATATTACATTTTGTAGTATGATTGATATATGTGTGGAAAATGTACCAAGACACCAAGGCTGCAGTGCTAGATGAGGTGGCAACAGATGGCTCTAATGTAAATATGTGACATAATGTGAGATAGGGCCTTCAGTTTGTAATGTTTCCCCATGTAATGCCATTTCATAGGCAATAAATGGACAACAAACAGCAGTAATACATAATAATATTTAGTTTTCCACAGCACAGTGGGCAGCGGGTTTGCATGACACTTAGCAAAGTGTAGTTACATGCGTGATACACATGTCTGTGTTTAGCAAAGCAGTGCACAAATGTGAGCCGCATTGCTGAAGTCTGACAGTTAGTACTGAGTCTAAATACTGAGTCTATGAAATACAATTGCTACATGACAGACTCTGTTGCAGCATGTCTTAATGCATTGATGTATTCCTTTTTGGAACAGATGGTACTGGGTTTGAATCCAGGTGTATCTAATACTTTGAAATAGTTTTAATTACAGAATGATATTGCAATGACAAGAATTGTTTATATTATATGTGTTGCTGTGTGTTGGCATAGTGCAGTTGTGTTAACGGCATTGCACAGAGGTAACAACTGTTTGCCGCTTTTCACTGTTACTGCACACCGGTCTGCAATGCACACCTCCATGCAAACACGGAGCCCAAAAAATGAAGTGATCCATTGCTTTTGCAGCAAGTTATATTTATTGTTTGCATTCGATTTGTTGACCAGATGAAAGTGGTGAAATGGGGTAGGTAGGAAAGTAAAATGGGGAGCAAGCAGAGGGGAAGAAAAAAGGGAAAGCAGGACAGGAATGTGCAGGACAGAGGTAGGAAAGAACCATAGCTATCCATTTCTGTAACAGTGTAAACTAAACATATGTGCAAAATATTAACTGAATTTGGGCTGCCACCTCCAGAGAGAGAGAGAGGTGACCACAACACAATCATGTTGTATAGCCAGTTGGACCAAACCAGGTGTGTAAAGAAGACATGTGTGTGAAATGGAGGGCAATGTATGGAATTTTTTTTTTGTGGGACAGGTGCCCATTTATTTTTCTTATAGAAGGAGAGAGGGATGTAGTCAGGTAAGTTGGGCAGGTTAGGAATCAATTGTAGACATACAAGACAAACAAGACAAGAGACAAGGATGGTTCATAGGTTCATAGGTGTGTACTAGACTAATGGCCCTGCAACCTTTACAAACCTAGCTTATAGGATTACCCTGGCAACATGCCACCTGACCTTAGTTCCCAGAGCCTCTGTCGAGTAGAGCCACTGGAATGATCTCCAGTGTGAATTTTCTATTTCTCATCCACTCACCGAGATTTTTCTTGAAGAGGGCCAGTGAGGTGCTCTGTTTGACATGTATGGGAAGTCTATTCCATAGCATGGGCAGTTTCTGGGTTATGAACCTGTCCCTTCAGCATGTTCTGTTGATTGTGGCAATGAGGTTAAGGTCTATGGAGCATGTGGCATGGAGGTATTGGGTTTTCTTTAGATGTAGCATTTCTAACAGAGCTGGATGAGACATGGCTTTGTAAGTCAAGCAGAGATCAGCTCTATGTAGGAGATATGAGACAGAGAATAGTCGGATTTTTTTTAATCTGTCCATATAGGACCAAGTGTTTAAGTCCTAGGATCTTCTTTGTGAGGTACTTTCGCAGCCTCTCCAGTTGTTACAGGTGTCTAGTGAGGTACATGCCAAATGGGGCATTGTAATCGATGATTGGCTTAATGAAGGAAGAGTAGAGGGAGACAATGACCTCTTTCTTCCTGAATGCAAAAACCTTAGTAATGACATTTGCCACATAGAAGGACTTTCTGACCACAGTGGCAATGTGGTGGTCAAAAGAGAGGCTGCTGTTAACCTGTGTTCCCAGATCTCTTATAACACCTTCTGTGTTCAGTGGACTACCATAGATGTGGTAATTCATGGGAACTGGGTTTTTCCCAAAGGGGATGATGACACATTTTTTGGCACTGAGCTTAAGGCCATGGTTCTGACATCAGTCGTTGGTCTCAGTGAGGCCTTTCTGTAGGATGTCACCATCACTTGGGGAGTTAATAATAGCTTCCAACTTACAATAGCCTGTGAACTTTGTCAGCCAGAGTCCATTCATGTTGGCCTGGACTTCAGAGAAGTAGATACCAAACACGAGAGGACCCAGTACTGAACCCTGTGGGACTCCTCTCATGACTGGTCAGCAGCCTGACATGGAGAAAGCTACTTTCACACTGTGGGTTCTATCTGTGAGCCAGTTTGCAACCCATCTAGTGATATAGGGGCCGATGCCTAAGTTAGTGAGTTTTTCTATGATTCCTGAGTAGGGAATGGTATCAAAGGCCTTGGCCAGATCAAGTTAGGCTGTATGAACCACCTTGCCTTCATCCACAGCTCTGGTGACTGACTGATAGAAGTCGACCAAGTTGAGCAGGTGTGATCTACCCTTCACAAAACCAAACTGTGTGGGATCAAGAG
Source organism: Protopterus annectens (assembly GCF_019279795.1). Taxonomy (NCBI): domain Eukaryota; kingdom Metazoa; phylum Chordata; order Ceratodontiformes; family Protopteridae; genus Protopterus; species Protopterus annectens. Next base: position 1,480,397,681 of record NC_056728.1, on the reverse strand, counting down.
TTTGGAGATTCCCTATATCCTTCTTTATTAGGTCCATGATTATGCATTCCATAGCTTTGCATATCAGACTCTCAGGCTAATGGGGCAATAGTTCCCATATTCTGCAGTTGCCCCTCCTTTGAGGAGAGGGATGACTGTAGTAGTGCACCATTCGGAAGGGAAAAAGCCTGAGATGAGGCTGTGATTGAACAGGGCACACAGGTGAGGTGTCAGTTCACTCTGTAGTTGTGTTATACACAAAAGGTTGGGGGACACCATGATTGAGTGAGGGTGGGACATCCAGAGCTCACAGGTGTCAAGCTGGGAGACAGTGAGAATCGAGTCCTCACCCATTGGACTGTCATCACTGTCACCTCACTTTGCTGGTGGCTGCAGTGCTTGATGTCTCCTCCTCCTCCTAGTACAACACAAAATGAGGGAAAGCAGCATCTCCAGCCAGTGTAGGCATGCACCACCCTATTCACTATCCCTGCTAATTCGGTGCAGGTGATGAAATCACCACCTCTGCGACTGTTCCCAAAGGGTACCACTGGACCAGCCTCCAGGGTAGGACTACCTGAGGGTGCAGGTAGTGCAGGGGCAGCAGAGGCAGTGCTGTCAGTCTGTCATCTGTATGTATCACATCACTACATGCTCCACAGCACAGTGGGGTAGGCCTGCCCCAGTGGATCTGCCTGAACCCCGCACCAGCTCCAGCACTGATCACACAGCATGTCTGGGAGACAGACTGGCAGCACTGCCTCTGCTGCCCCTGCACTACCTGCACCCTCAGGTAGACCTGCCTTGGAGGCTGGTCCAGTGGTACCCTTTGGGAACAGTCGCAGTTGTGTATGTGACTTAGGAAAATGTGAAGGCCATGCCAGCCCATATAGCAGAATTATACTTACAGGAATATAGTACACAGTATACCAATAGTCATACATCTGATAATAAATGTGATAATACGTTGATAAATAAATAAATAACTGACAAAATACTAGTGACTCAACCCTCATACATATAATTAATATCAGCTCCACTATCTTAATTGTTATAAGTGAGAATGACTATAGTGGGAAGTTGAATAACAGTAAAAGCATATGGCATATTCTATATTAAAACCCAGGACCAGGCATATGTCAGTACTGCACTTACACCTGTTGCCACAAGAAGGTTGTAATAACACTTGTCTATCTTTCAGATCATTGTTATAAACTGTAGTAATAGCAAACACAGGCACCCACATATACGGATGTGCATGGACCAAACCAACAAAGGCAATAGACAAAAAAAACAAAAATGTCCGGCGGAAATGGGTTGAAAATGCAAATAAAACTGAGTTTTTTCACAAATATCCTCATTACAACATATTATTACATGCTGGATCACTACCCCCCACCAGGGGTGTAGCTAGGATTTTCAAATTTGTACTCACAGCTCTCAAACTGCTACCCCCCTCCCCAGCCAAGCTACGGCCATTCTCGTAATTCATGGTTCGCTCTTTTAGTGTCGATGAAGAGGCATTCGCTGTAATGCCTCTTCAGTAATATAATATAAATTCACTCAAACTAGATTCCTTGAATTGAAAATTAACCTGAAATGTCAGTTCTTTGAAAAATGCAGCATGGTAATTGGGGTAGAGAATTTATGCTTTTGTTTTCCATAACTAAGGTACAGGTTTTGAGCTTGAGTAAATTACTAACCACCTGCTACCCCTAACTAGGATGTTTCATTCACACACACCCCTACCTACCTCTTAGTGCAAGAAATATGGACAAAGCCTAAAATAAACAGAGACAGATATTAAATAATGCTCGCGTGAACTTAGAAAGTTGCTAGAATAACAGGATTTGTGCTAGTATGAGAAAGTTGCTAGAATAACAGGATTTGTGCTGGTATGATTTTTTTCTAAAGGACACGAAGTCTGAAACTCAAATGTCTGTCATTATTTAGCAACTTCAGCCTTCAATGATTTTCTAGAAAAATCACAAAATTTATGAGAAACAGACAAAAATTATGGGGCAAAAATCTGGACATTCTGCAAAATTTGGACAGTTGAGAGGTATGCTACCTACCTACCACACACACACCTCTCAACCTCTTAGAGCAACAAACTCATAAATAAAACTGAGGCAAAGGCCCAAAAATAAGGACATTTTTTTTAAATATTGCTCTTATAAACTTAGAAAGATAATATAGTAGGTCTTGCATTAGTACAAATTTTCTGAAAGGTATGAAATCTGAAACTCTAATGTCTGCCATTATTTTCTAACTTCAGTCTTTAACAATTTGCCACTAATTTGCCAGAAAACCACAATTTTATGAAAAACGGACCAAAAATGTGATGCAAAAATATAAAATTGCCAGACAATATAGCTGGGAACCTGTCAAAGAAGGGACACCATTTTAAAATGAGCACAGTTAACTTAGAGCAGCTGACAAAATTAGAGAATCTACATGCATTTCTGAAATAAAAGTAATGTATAACTCTGATCATTACAGTTATTTATAAAAGTAAAGTAAACCTTCCACGTTTTCTTCCAAAATTGCTATTTTGCAGAGAGATTATTAGGGGGAGAGCAACATTTTGAGCCAAAACTGGGGACAGTTGAGAGGTTTGGATATTCCTAATTCTATAAAGCGATTTATTTGCACATACCTCTCAACCTCTTAATGCAGGAAATCTGGACAAGGCCAAATATATTGGGGGAACATACAAACAGTACTAAAATTGACCTTGTATAAACTTAAGACAGTTGCTAGAATATCAGGACTTGCTTTAGCATGCATTTTTCTGAAGATTATGACATCTGAAACTTAACGTCGGTCATTATTTAGTGACTTAATTCCTAAATGATTTGCCAGAAAAAGTTTTATTTTGCATTTTACAGCACAAACACCAATAAATATATGCTAAACAAAGCAATGCAGTCTCACAATGAAACTAGACTTAGCATTAAAACTTCTCTGCCCTTGAAACTCACATTCATTGAAACAGCATTGAAACCCACATTCAAAGAAAATACATTTTGCCAGTGGCAGATAAAGATTAACTTTGGGCTGTTTTCAAATCATAGGCCCCTTGCACATACACATGCTCTTTGATACACCTTCCATCATAAAAGTCTACTCAAACTTCTACAGCCCACCAGTATCAGTAAATATACACAATCTCTGAACTAGTAAAAACCATCTACATAACTCCACATTAGAGAAATCTGTAACTAATGAAGAGGCTGCTGCTAGCAAACAACTTTATATTTCATGGCTTCATCTACAAATAATGTGCCTGTTGCCCTTGAGGAATAAATTGCCTATGTTGCATTAAAACAATGATACGCTAGTAATATTGCAATAGGGAATGGATGGCAAACTGATAACAGGTTCATAGTTACTACTAGATATCTTCGCCAAAACGGACTACAGCATCCACCCCCCTTTACAACACAGTACAGTATCAGCAATGCATCTACCTACTGTTGGAGAAGAACCCACAGCCTTCTGCATCAAAAGCAAGTACACTACCTGTTGTGCTATTAATAGTACAAGCAGACTCTGCATAAGCAGCACTAAACTTAAGTTCCCCTGCAGCTCTCAGCTCCTTGTAAAATGTTGACACTCAGCTGTATCTCTGAACTTTGCAGCACAAGAAATCTGGAAAAAGCCAACATTTATTTGGGGGGGGGGGCAAAAGCCCAAAAACAGGGACACATTTTAAACATTGCTTGTATAATTTTGAAAAGTTGCTAGAATAAAATGCTGTGTTATCACCATGCATGTCTTGAACCCAGAACCATATGCGCTATAGTCAGTGCAACATACCACTATGCTAAATCAGCAGTTTGAAAAATAGGAAGACAAACTTAATGGCTATCATTTAGATAGCTCTCAACCTCTTAGCACAAAAAACCTGGACAAACAAAGCCAATAATGAGGGAATACAAATTCAGTTCTCACTTCACACTGTAGCACAAAAAACCTGGACAAACATCAAAAACAATAATGGGAAAAATGCAACTTCAGTTCTCACCATAGCTCACAACCATTAGAAAAGCAAATCTGAACAAAGTTCAGAAATTGTGGTGGTTAGGGACTTTAGGCTGTTCTTACCCTGAAGCAAAGGTACAGGATTTGAGCCTGAACACCTATAGCCAGCAGGTGTAGTATGTGGGGGCATGTTCACACGCACACACACACACACTTACTTCAAAATGACACACACACCCTTCCAAATGCACTTACTTCAAAATGACACACACACCCTTCCAAATGCACTTACTTCAAAATGACACACACCCTTCCAAATGCACTTACTTCAAAATGACACACACACCCTTCCAAATGCACTTACTTCAAAACGACACACACACTCTTCCAAATGCACTTCAAAACGACACACACACCCTTCCAAATGCACTTACTTCAGAATGACACACACACCCTTCCAAATGCACTTACTTCAAAATGACACACACACCCTTCCAAATGCACTTACTTCAAAACGACACACACACCCTTCCAAATGCACTTACTTCAAAACGACACACAAACCCTTCCAAATGCACTTACTTCAAAATGACACACACACCCTTCCAAATGTACTTACTTCAAAACGACACACACACCCTTCCAAATGCACTTACTTCAAAACGACACACACACCCTTCCAAATGCACTTACTTCAAAATGACACACACCCTTCCAAATGCACTTACTTCAAAACGACACACACACCCTTCCAAATGCACTTACTTCAAAATGACACACACACCCTTCCAAATGCACTTACTTCAAAATGACACACACTTCAAACGCCTTCCAAATGCACTTACTTCAAAACGACACACACTTCAAACGTTGCCTTCCAAATGTACTTACTTCAAAAACATTGCCACACATTGCCTTCCAAATGCACTTACTTCAAAAACGTTGCCTTCCCTTTCTTCAATGTGAACGCCCTTGCCTTCTGATAATAATCCGAAAGCCCTTGCTTCCACTTGCCTTCCGAATGCCATTGCTTCCACTTGCCTTCCAGTTTCCCGCTCGCGAATCCATTGCTTGCCTTCACTTGCCTTCCAGTTTCCCACTCGCGACTCCATTGCTTGCCTTCCAAGTTCAGATTGTTTCCCGCTCGCAGCCAGTCGGACATGATGTGAGCTCACTTCCGACTGGCTGGTATGCTCCTTAAAGGAGCCAACAACCTTTAAATACGTACTTTTTTTTTTTTCAAAAAGCTACCCCCTTCTACAAAAGTTGTACTGAAATCAGTACAGTGCGTATGCCTCCCGACGTCCCTGCCCCCCACATCATCCACAATATACCCAAGTCACAATTTTTGAGAATGCGTTGCATTTGTTCTACACAAGACACTTATGCCTGATATGAACAAGATCTGCATAACCACTTCATCCAGAGGGGATATAAGGATAGCAACATCTGCCAGGCTATGGATTTTGCTAGACAACAATTCAGATTGAACTTACTACAATAAGTTTGATGCCAACAAAGATGGACAACAGCCCATCCGATTGGTAACAGCTTTTGGCCGTAATTTTCAAATCTTTAAACAGGTTATTAACCAACATTGGGACATCTTAAAAGCTAATGTTAAGCTCAATGAAATTCTCTCTTCCACATGTTCATTTTCTTTTCACAGGGGACCCACTTTAGGGTCTCATTTTAGTCATTACAAATGCAAGTTTCTGCCTTTACTTCAGCAATCTACTATTTTTGGGAATAAGGTTAAGGGATGTCTACCTTGTGGACATTGTTCCGCATGTCCCCACATATTTAAAACCAGTACTTTCACCAGCTCTAATACTCCCAAGGTTTATGATATTTTGTCTTTTGGGAATTGTAGTTCTGAATGGATTGTTTATTTGGCTACCTGTTCCTGTTCGTTTTTTTTTTTGTTGGACAAACGTCTAGAACATTGAGGCTTCAGATTTCCAAACCCCTCAGTGAGATCAGGAACAGGAGAGCCACAACTGCTTTGTTTAAGCACACCTTGGTTCATAAAACAGCCAGGTTTACATTTACTGTTATTGACAGAGTCCAGGGTCAGAATGTTTCTAAAGTTGGTTGGCGCACTATACTAAATAATAAGGAATCAGGTTGGATTAACAGGCTAGGGGGTTTGTTTAAGCCTAGCCTGAATGAGTTGTCATAATGTCTAATCCAACCAATAATATTTGTGAATGCTAATGATGTTACTTATTTAAGGGTCAGGTATTTCTAGTTGTGTTAAAGCACTGAGGAAGGCTGTTGCCAAAACTGGTATGCTATCTATTTTTTGAGCTACTAAATAAATTATTTGAGTTTGTTTTTTTTATAAACTGTAGTGTCACAACAGTGGAAAAAAAGGTTGCACACCCAGTACTAGAATCCAGGACCATCTGTACTCCAGTCCTATACTTAACATCTGCTGCCTCAGGATTAGTTACACGGCATTCTCTGTTTTACAAATAATTCTTAAGATCTCACTGTTAACTGCCACACAGTGCTGCTTAGCTTGTTTGCATGATGACCAATAGCATTAATTGAAGGTATCCTATTTCTATTTTTGGCTGCCTGAGTCCTGTCTGCTTCCTGGGTGGTCCAATTGTCCAGTTTGTACAGTGCTGCACTTTGTGCAAATGAGATAAGCACAGCCAAATCCACCATTAATTTCATCCATTCCTGTGATTGTGCTACACCCTGCATCTCACAAATACAGCCCCCCGCCCAAAAAAATGAGACAAACAAAGAACAGAAAAGGGAAAAAAGAAAAAAAAAGGACAAGTAGTCGAAATGAGGAAAATCAATGTATGACATACACACAAGAAAATCATGTCCCACATGAGATAGGTCTACGTAGATCTGGGTATGAGCTCTCACCCCATTGCCCCTTCAGAACACAGGATGGGTGCCATATTCCTCTTTGTTACATAAACAGCTATGTAGTAAAGAACTGAACCCAATCTGCACATAAACAGCTGCAGCACTATCTGTGTAGAGTGATATCAAACCAAACAACTGCTATTTGTACATGAATTATTTTTGGATGTAGTGCACTCAGTGATCACACAACTTGTTATGATTATTTCTTACAAATATACAGCTCTGTCTTACCTTTCTGTGTTTGCTGGTCATTCTTCAGTTATCTGACCATTACTCTGAACATGCAGTGTGTAAGACATTCTATATAATTGGTCTTAACATTTGTGAGGATATTAACTGTAAAAAATATCATGTGCCGTTGCCAACAAATGAAGGGCAGGTTGGATGTTGGAATACAACCTGTGAATTGTGTGCAGCTTACTTACATTTCCAACCTTAGATTTAACACTTTATAGATCTAACCTGACACACCCAGTGAAACTAAGGCAGCCTACAGTGCTGTTGTGTTTTCTTTCTCCCAACCTGTAATTCACAGTTGCAATCCATTAACAGCAAACAGTGAGGGAATGCCTGCCCTATGTTTACATCTCCTTTGTGGATCCAAGTATTTGGGATTCAGCAACTCTATTGAGTTCACACCACATTTGCATTTTCACTGTGGTAACAGCCCTGAATCTACACCATATAAAAAGGCGACCTTGTAGATAGGCAAACTGATGGTGAGGAAGACGGCACATAAGCTGTTTGTTTGGGATATATCTGTACAGAGGATTCCAGAAATTCAGAAGGTATGATTGCAATTTGTCAGCTCCATACTGCATATCCTGGAATGTATTTAAGAATAATTGGAAGCAAAGCCCTTTACACTTTTATCTGTATGCATTAGTTAGAAGTGTACTGATGGAATGGGTATGTTTTTCAAGCCATTTCACAGGTATAAATGGTTGCCAATATGTGAATATGGAATGCTTTGTGATAAATATGTAGCAATGTTTCAAGGACAATTCCTTTGATAACACTTTTAGCATTCCAAAAATGGTTTGTTGGCAAAAATGTATCATTTGCATGTTCTTTTCAGGGGGAGTAAAACTGAGTTACTGTTATGACACAAACAAGGATAGACTATTCTTTGGGGGTGAGCAAAGGTGAGTTACTGTTATGACACAAACAAGGATAGATTGTTGTTTGGGGGGGACAAAAGTGAGTTACCATTATGTCACAAACAAGGATATGTTAGTATTGTTACTCTCTTTTCGCATCCTGCCTGTTGTTCATATTTCTCATATCTTGACTGCTTTATATTTCTCCAGTGGGTAATACTGATTGACTACCTTTTCTGTATTATCTGGAAACAGTTATTTTGCAGCTATGTGATCATACCTCTCACCTGTACAGATTTCCACAGAATGTCCAGATTTTTGCCTCATATTTTCTCCATTTTTTCATAAAATTGTGGTTTTTCTGGTAAATCATTGGCAATTCATTAAAGGCTGAAGTCAGAAAATAATGACAGACATTTCAGTTTCAGACTTCATACCCTTCAGAAAATTTATGCTAATGCAAAATCCATTATTCTTTCAACATTCTAGTTTGTAGGAGCAATATTTAAAAATCGCCCCTATTTTTGGGCATTTGTCCCCCCACTATTGATGGCTTTGTCCAGATTTCTTGTTCTAAGAGGTTGAGAGGTATGTATGTGATACTTATGTGTAGTATCCTTCTGTTGTCTTGTAGGACACCTAGGAGTGTGACAGCTGTGTCATTCCTCAGAGACCCCCTTCACTAATGCTGAGAACCAGGTGATAGTGCATGCCTTTAGGCAACATGGTACTTTGCTGCTGGAAAGTGGACAGGGATATATGGCATGCAGGATGCAAATTTGGTGCCAGATGGTTTGATGATGTGAATACTGTGGGTGGCCACAACAGAATATACAAGCAAGTGCACCACAGGATGATCAGCATGATCACACCTGCACGGAGGACAGCTGCTGAAGTGGGCTGTGACCAGATGATTACTGGTGAGGCCCTGCTAGGAACCACCACTAACACCCAATAAAGAGTTCCTGTCCAGTAACAGGAATCCAGACAGCTCACAGGATAGTGCAGTACAGCATGTCCTGGATGTCAGACAACAGTTTCAGAGGCAACAAGCATATACCAGGAAAAGCTTCCATGTAGGCTTTGGTATCTCAAAAGTTGAATACTGTTGTATAGTAAAACAATTGATATCAACACATTACTTTTGTGTCACATGAATTTCTTTGGGGGGGGGTTGAATATTGCTACAGTTATTAGCTTAGGTTGGAGTTGTCAGCCATGTTCTTGTTGAAAGTATAGTTAATGGACATATAAATAGGTAAAAGCTTTACACCCTGTGTTACTGTTAAATGTGAGGGTGTTGCCCTTACCTTTTGCTTAACTTCTTCCAGGATCATCTGGCTTGCAGAGGGGAATATCACCTGCAGTTGGTAAGCAAAACATTTTTATGTCAGTACTGCTGTGCAATTTCAAGAAATAGTTTAGTGTGTGATGTTGATGTCAGGTCTGTTGTGTGTATTGCTGTAGTGCCTGTAATAATGACAGTACCATTAGTTTGTTAGCATATACTGTACTATAATAGTGTAAATATTATTTTTTTGCTGTGTTTGTTGCTTTAAATCACAGGTGATCATGACAGTGGAAGTGTGGGCCATCTTCTACCTGATGTAAGTGTATCTGCAAACTCTGATGATGATGGTGGTCAAACAAAGTCAGAGTCAGGGGTGTAGAGGTTGAATCTGACACTGAGGTTGACATTCAGCCATCCCCTGTAATTCTGTCAGACACAGCCAGTAGGCATATGCCAACCCATTCCAGTGAGCCCTCAGATATTGGACAGTTGAAGGGTGAGACACTCTATCAGGGAAGTATGGTTACTGTGGATTCAGTGCTTGCTAACTCGGGCCATAGCTAAAGCATTGGTGAGGTGCCATGCATGATGGTTGATAGGAATACTCAAAGGTGGCCTGTTGGGCCTGGTGGCCCTCCTCCACCTGGTGCAGGTGTCCCTTCCCGTGCCAGTCAACACATGTTTAGGACCATCATGCAGGCAGAGGAATGTTCCCATATGTGCTTCAGCCAAATGCTCAGGGTTGTAGATGTGGCACAGGCTGACATGAGTGACTGCTTCCACCCTGTGGCCGATTCAATGGATCGGATGAATGACAAGTTTGAACGAGGGGTATCAGTGATCGACTGAGGTGTGTCTGCCTTGGAATGAGCATTGTCTGTGATGAAATGTCTGATGGTAGGGGAACAGCATCCTCATGGATGTAAGTCCACAATCAGACATTGCAGCCCATGCAGTCATATCCTGGATGTCCCAGTGAGGGGAGCTCATCCAGAAGACATCAGTCATGTTCAGGTAGCAGCACTGCAACTGATCATGGGCATGGACATGCCAGTGCAACTCCTGGTAGAGACAGTCCTCATGGTCAGGGATGACAGCAATGAACTGACACCTCTACAATGCATGGCTCACACCTGTCCGACATACCAAGACATACAGCCAGCATAGAGCTTGGCTGTGTTCATGCAGACACTCACACACCAGTTTCACCTGGAGGAGAGCTATAGACATGCACACACACACACACACACACACACACACACACACACACACACACACACACACACACACACACACACACACACACACAAAACAATCACATGGTTCAGCCATGCAGCTTAAATCTCATTTTGTTTCACTGGCTATTGGTTGGTTTATCCAGATGTCTGTCTGCTTCTCTTTCTTACTCATACACACATTCACTGGTGTTTTGTGTCAGACTAGGCCTCCTGCCCCCACACAGCACCCTGTGCAAGTTATGATAATTGTGCCATATACCTGCTTTGTACCTTTTGGATTCAGAGATACATAAGCATTGTGTCTGATGCTCGGGGTACATAGCTGACTTAAATTGCTTAGTATATCTGCATTTGTGGTGTTGAACTGGTCATTTTACCTTTGACATATATTGGCCTTGGAAAGTTACCTGATAGCATCAAAACTTCTGAACGTTATTGTGAAAGATCTTGTGAGAGTTGTGAAGTCAGTAACTCTCTCGTTAATGATTTTCCAGTACAAATGTATGGTGCTAAACTCAGGCCATGCAGGACAATCACTACTTTTGAGGGATATGACTGTGTGAATCTTTTATACCTGAGGCCTACTATTTAATAATTGACACATATAAGTCACATAAGTCTCTGTTGTCACATGCTAAGTTAATTTCTGCTACAACCACTCACCTTTTACTTGCTTACAGTACCAATTAGTGATATACAAGGATATGCCACTCATTCATATTATTACACAATACACTCCAGGTTTGAGACTTACCTTGTAAATGCAGTAGTTGATACATATGGAGTTCAGGGCTGACTCTGTCTGATGCAAGCAGTATACAACCAATACATGGGGAGTTAAAGGTTGTGTGAGTTGCCTGGCATCAATGTTACTATATGTTTGTGTGTAGGAAGAAGGTATTAGGCCCCTTGGTGGTGAGTGAGTGTGCTATTCATTGTTTCTTAACCAGTGCAAGGGCACATTGAGCATGCCTATGTCTGCATATACTGACAGTAGTTGGTGGCTCCCTCTGACTCCTTCATCTGCCTGTAGTTGTGGTGACCTTGGCATTGGTAGTAGGATGTGTGCCCCTTCCCCTTGCTGATCCAGCTGAAGCTGTTTCCTCAGGATGATGTTGTGTAACATGGCACATATTGTGAATATTTCTGTACACATCTGTGGATTGAGCATCAGCCGCCCAAACACTTGCTTTCTAATATTTCTGGTATGAGCATGTGCCTCATTATGGCATTCTTCCATGGGTGTGTGTATGCATTTCTGATGGGTGTCATCAGCCATGGTTCCAGTGCATAGCCTGCATCCCCCAGAAATTGACCTTGTGGGATAGCCCCCCTAGCAAACATCTGGTTCAGTTGGGAGGTGCACCAGATATGTGAGTCATGGTAACTGCCAGGGTTGCTAGCATATACATTAAAGATGATTCCCTTGGCATTGCACACAACTTGACAGTTGATAGAGTGGTAGTCATTTTTGTTTATGTAGAGCCTACCCTGTTCCCCAGATGGTGCCTTCAGTTCTATATGTGTGCAATCTATGGCACCCAGCACTTCAGGGTAGTGTGCTACACGGCAGAACTCCTGCATTTTTCTGGGCCTCTCCTCAGAACTACAGGGAAAATATATGTAGTTACTGGCATGTTGATGCGCAGCATTCAGGAATTGGTGGAGTGTCCTGGATTCTGATGCCTATGACACCCCCAGCATGCCTCTGTTGGTTTCTGAAAGGTACCTGTAGCTAAGATCCTAAGGGATACACATACCTTTGTCTCCACTCGGATGAGTTCCCCTTGGTTGGCTTTGGCTCTGAGCTGAGTGTGGCAAAGGTTGCAGAGTTCATGTAGTGTGCCCCTGTCCACCCTGTAGCACTCGACAATTTACACATCATGTAGGTTGTGAAAAGTTAAACAGGGCCTGAAAGCTCTTCTCCTCAGCCTAGGCCTTTTGGCAGCAGCAGCAGCAACAGCACTGGCTTCAGGGTGTAGCACATACAAATAAATTAAAGCAGCAGTAACAACTCCTAACATCTGTCCATGTAGACTCCTTTCTGTGGCTACATTCCAAAAGTTTTGGAATTCGCAGGAAAAAACAGTGTGAAATCTACATGGATGCTTTATAGCTTGCTGAATTGCTCCACCATGTTGGATTACTTGATTAGCATGCAGTTCCGCTGCTTATGCTGTAATAAGCACGCCACAATGTTTTTGTTGTTTGTGCAGGAGTGTGTGTCTCTGTACAGAGCTTAGTGAATCTGAACTTCATTGCACTGTGTGCATGTTAAAATGACCATGTAGGGTTTATTGAATCCCCCACTATGTTGATGCATTTTATGATGGAACGCACACTACTCCAAGACTTTCATAATGTCTACATTTGATGGATCCTATTATACCAACTATTATTGGCAAACCAAGCATCACAAAGATATTCATTCCCCTTTCAGACTGACTGCAACTTCCAATGGGTCTAAAGCATATCCTCTGGCTGTATATACTGAGAGAATGTTAAAACCTTTCTATGATAATTGTCCTTGGAATTTCTGAGTAATATAAATCATGGGTTGTGGAATGAAAATTTAACCTTTCTTAGTGTAGATACTATGGATTTACTTTCATGTATCTCCTATGATGAAAGGTTGCACTTATTTAGGAAAGCCCTAATCAGCAGTAAATGTTTACACTATATAAGTATACAGCCAAGGATAAGTATACAGCTCGTAACTGACTTTGTGGAATTTATTTTTGAAAAATATGTTCATTGAAGGTGAGTACAAAAAACAAGTTAAGGGTGTATACATGGATGCGACCTGTGCTCCACTTTACAATACTCTTGCATATGGAAATGGGAACAGAATTGCATTTTTCAGTCCAGTTTTCATCAAGTTGGAAATGATATATTAGATTTCTTGATAACATCTTTGTTTATATTTTTGGATGAATGCTATCAATAAAGTGAAATAATTTAAGAATATAACAACAATTCAACAACTTATTTTTATATTAATTTATTATCAACATGCCCCTAAGATTATTAATTACACTGATGTTTTCCATATGTAAAGTCAATGCAGGCTTGTATCAAATGTTTTTAGGAAGCCTACATACTGTAGTTCCTACTTGCATTATACCAGCTATCACTCCATGGCCCAGAAGAAAAGGATAGTAAAGGGAACAGTTTGTCAGATTATGCAAGATGATCAAAGAAGATAAAACATTTTTTAACGAACGTGATATATTGAAAGAAATGTCATTTGAGAGTGGTTCTCCATGTGAATGTGTGAACCTCTTATATACAGAAGTTTCAAAAGGGAGGTTCCAAGTGTGCACCATCAGTAGGGAGAGAAACAGTTTCTAAAGAGAATCCACAGTGGAATTGGAGGGAAATCAGCTCTGAGAGATCCTTAGTGCTGGAATATACCACTGAAGCCTGAGGAATTAAAACAATTATTAGAAACAACTTGAACATCTTAAATGTGATGACAAAATGTATTCAGTGTTGGGGACTGACCCTTTGGTTGTTTACAAAAGGAGAGGAAATTTAAAGAACGAGTTTGAGAGCAATTTTAGGAAATATTCTCACCAAATCAATGAACAAAGAATGACGGATACCATAAAATGTGGTTTCTGTCTGCAATGCACATACATATATGAGGGTTCAATAATGCTTTTTCAAGTGGGTAATACAATTTTGAAACTGATACTCAAGTAAATTTTGGTTTCAGTAGCTTGGTTACGTTGCTGTTTGGCAATAGTGTTTATTTTATTTTATTTTTTTATGTTGGAAAAATAGAATGTACACTTTGTAAGATAATATATAGGTTAATAGGTATGTACTAGGCTAAATACCACTTGGGTCATTTTAAACCAAGCCACACATCCCACATCTCTGACAAGTTCTGTTACTCTTGTTAAGTGCAAGCAGGGGCTTGGGAGATGAAACATTTACATGCAGGTCCCTATGAGAAAAACCATTTACAAGCTGCCTATGTCAATTATAGACATACTTGACAAACCTGGGTGATTTTATGATTCCCCATCCAGTCTTCCAAGTTAAACTTGAATTAGGTTAGGAAATAACTATGCTTCACATGAATTGGGAGCCTGTTTTGGAGAACTGGTATTCTCTGGAATACATACCTGTTTCTTCGGCAAATCCTATATATATATCATAGACAAGATGCAAGTCTTTAGAAAATGTAATTCTGGTGCTGTTTGTTTTGTAGCTACTGTATGGAGGTTCATCAGAGTGAGGTCTGGCAATCACGTGTATGCCAGTCATAGATCTCCCCTCAGCATCCTGTTGGAGACAACATACAGGGATAGTGCTTTGAGGTGGTCTGCACAGGCAATGTGACTTATGCCCTGTACTCTTCTAGTGAGCAACCTCTGTGGATGTTCGAATTGTTGGATGTGCCTAGTTAGGTGCATACGAAAGGGAGCAGTGTACTCAACGACAGGTCTGATGAATGCTGAACATAGTGGAACAATGACCTCTTTGGACCTAGATGCCATGACTTTGTTTATAAGTTGCAAAACAAAGAATGATTGCCTCTTTACTTTTGACAGATATAAAGTGTGGCAATGGAGGGTGGCAACAGCCCTAGTTATGCCAATATTGTTTGGCTTATTCTGAATAATCGTATTTATATGACAGCATTTTTTTATATATTTTTTTTCCAAAATATTTGAGATTTATTGAAGATGGCATTTTTATATGGTCAGGTAAAGACATTTTGTTGTAAGAGTTTCAGAAATAACTCTATTCTACTACAACAATTTTAAAGTTCTCTTTTACTCTGTAAATGTAGTGCCATTTTCTTAGATAAGAAGATACAGACATGTTTAGGTAATTAAAGGATCATAAGCCAATAGCAAGAAAAGAAGTTGAAAGTAATAGTTATTTATTTTCTAATAAAAAGCATCCCTTTATCAAAAAAGTATAGCGAAAGGATAGCTCATAAGAGTGAGCAGGTGGTTTGGAGGGACAAGTATATTTTGCAGATGATACTGCTACTGTGGAACAGACTCTGCATCCACAAAACAATAAGTTCACCCCAGATCATTTTCAGTTACAACTTAAATCTGTGGATGTGAAACAGAAAATATACCCCAGGACTGCTCTCTGTACTACTAATGGAAAGAGGTAGGTCCTAAATGTTTGTCTCATACATGGGTCCTGTCAAATTATCCATGGTATGAACCTGGTTATTCTGATTGTCGACCACAGTATGGGTAAGGCCAATCTAGATCCAAATGGGGTAGTTTATTTGGAGCACAACAAGAGAAACTGACTATGGTTGAAATGGTGTGCAAGAGAAGCTTGCCTAGTACTTACCTATGAATCTATGAAGGATCCCAAGACTGAACTGTTGTCCTTAAATAATATGAAAAATAGAAAGGGGTTTATCCTGCACAATTAATTACTAAATTAAGCAATGAGGTTAGAGAAAAAAGTGGTGATTTTGATAGACTCCTTATAGATTTAGAAGATCTCTATAAGGTAATAATAGATGAGGACAAAAAGTAAACAATGGGAATGGTTTTAAGTTATATGTTGGACACACCAAAAGTTAACTTTTAGGAGTGATTAGCTAGTTAAGAAAGTAGTAAGAGAAGTTCCAGATTTTATAATTAAGAGAACTATGAGTTTAATGGATAGTTCTGAAAGTAGTAATGATAAAACCAAGTCTGGTGACATGAGAGTTAAGAAAACATTTTCATTCAGCACTTGAAATCAGTGTAGGTTTATAGCAAATTGTCCAACTTTGTATTGTTTCAACACAGAAAGATTACCACCAAAAGCTATTTTGTCTAGCAATGCACATTTCTCTGTTTTATATTTAAACAAGAAAGATGTTATTTTAGTAACAGAGTCACCAAGAATGATATTTCACTAAGTTAGTAAATAATCGTTACCTTTGGCCATGTAAAAAATGTCATCTTTCTTACAGAAAATTAATTCCTAATCAGCAAGGTCTTAAATAGCTATGACAGGTTTAAGGATATCAGAAATATTGAGACAAAACTCTTAGCAGCATTACTTATTCATGAGCATACATACACACAAACACACACGCACACACACATGCTCGCACGCACACACACACACACACACACACACACACACACACACACACATACACACATGCACGCACGCGCGCACACACACACACACAAACACACACAAACACACACACACACACACACACACACACACACACACACACACACACACACACACACACACACACTCTGAACATTCAAGCTATCAGCAGCCCTATATATGCAGAAGGTCTGAGTGACACTCTTGCAAATCCACTTTTATATTTTTAAAGGCCATATGTTCCATAACCTCATACATTTAGTACATTATGCTGAAGTATCACAGAAGTGAAGAGAGAACATGAAAATAAAAAACTGTACTTAAATTTCTGGAAGGAACACAAATCTTGAAGAGTGTATGTATGATATTCAACACCACAGAAACAATCCCTCAGATGAAAATTTCAGCTGACAATGGAAAACTAGCTCAAAAATATGTCTACAATTTTCCAAGCATTAAAAAAATTGCTGGACTTTTAGAACCATTTAGTTTTTTATTTAATTTCATGACCATATAGTTTTTATTTCTACACACAATTTAAGGAAATTAACGGAAACTTTAACATTCTTATTCATGTTTGTTCACGGAAAGAAAATGAGTGTAAATCTAGCTAAATGTAACAAGTTTCAGATACTACTGCAAGTACTGTACTCTGCTACAAGCACTAGTGTTTCTAAACAAGGGATGCAAGAGCCCCATAGCTCAGGTAGGCTGGCAGTTGAACCCAAACCTGAATATGATCAGGCAAGTAGCTGCTGTACCTTTCCTGAACACATTACTTGAGTTTGAGTGATATAAGCAATGGGGAAGGTGTGTGTGTGGGTGGGGGTACTGTACATTAGGGCAGGAATCTGGCAAGGGATTCAGGTTTAGGGAGTGGGAGGGGCGTTTTAGGGTTAGGGATCTGGGTGGGAATTTTAGAGTTAGTGACCGCAAAGGGAGTCTTATGATTAAGGAGCAGGACAGGAGTTTTAAGGTTAGAGAGCAATCAGGAAAGTTAGGCTTAGGAATGGGGGTTGGAGTTTTAAGTTTAGGCAGCAATTAGGGATTTTAGGGTTTAGGAGGGTTAAGTGGAGTTTTAAGGTAAGGGAGCAAGGACTCAAGTAAGTAAGTATGTGGGAGCTTTAGGGTTAAATTTAGGGCTCTGTTAAGGCTATAGAGTTTTATAGGATCAGATATTTGGAGTACTAGGTAATTACAGAAGATTGGGCTAGTGACAGTTAGAACACTTGCTTTTTCTGAGAAAATGGCAGCATACAAGTGTGACACAAGCTTCTAGCACCTCATGACTCCACCTCTGCCAGGCGACCTGTCACCAGTGGGGTACCACAAGGATCTGTGCTGAGCCCTTTACTGTTTGGAATCTACTTTGGTGAAGTCCAGGCTAAAGTAGATGGCCTTTGGCTTACCAAGTTCACTGATGATTGCAAATCAGGGTGAATGACTGAGTACCCCAATAATGTTAACTTATTAAAGGAGTGCTAACACAGACAGATGACTGGTGCCAAGGCTACAGTCTAAAACTAAATGCAGTAAAGTGCATTGTTATCCCCTTTGTCAAAGAGGAATTCAATGCAAATTACAATATTGACAGCACCCCCTTAAGTTTATACTCAGTGGTGCAAGATCTGGGAACACAAGTAGATGGCAATCTGAACTTCGACCACCGAGTTTCCACAGTGGTAAAGAAAGCCTTCTGTGTTGCACATTTCATAAGTAAGGGTATCACATTCAGGTCTAAGGATGTTATAACTCCACTGTACTCAACCCTCATTACACCATTAATAGAGTACAATGCTCCCTTCTGCATGCACCACCAGGCACCTGCAACAGTTGGAGAGACCACAGAGGTTTCTCACAAAAAAAAATACAGGGCCTCCTAAGCATGACTTACGTGGATAGACCGAAAGCCCTGTCACTGTACTCTGTATCATATAGGCTGCTGAGAGGCGACTTCTGCCTGGCCTACTGGGCAGTACCTGACTCTGCCATGCTGGATATGCCGCACATCCACAAGTCAAATGGCACAAGAGTCACTCACTCTAGAGATCTTAACCAAGCATGTGACATTAACAGAACATGTTGGACAGACAGATATATCTCCCAGAGATTGCCGCTACTCTGTAATAAACTTCCAATTCTCATGAAGCAGAGCTCCTCACTGACCCTATTCAATGCAACCTGGACAAATTCACCCCAGGGGAGGCACCCGTGTCCCTCATTGATAGGGGTAGTCAGTGTTTATCATACACGCACTATGAAAATTATGTCCATTTAATCAAAGACAATTGAGGCAACTCAGTATTAACCTAGCTAGGCCTGTAAGGACTCTAGGGTCGGTAGTCTAGTATCCTTTATGAACCTATGAACCTGAGCAGGCACTTGTATTAGACCCCTGATTTTGTCAAAAAAATAATTTAAGCAACTCAAATCCACAGTCCAAGTGTTTTCAGTATCCTAAGTTTTTTACAAAATCATATCATGAAGAACTATGAGGTCTGTTTAAGAAAAACATGTTGACATCTCAATGAACTATTTGTAAGATTAAAGGAGAATGAAGTCATGAGTTTTTTACTGTAACAAAATCAAATGCTATTTGAAAATTAAAATGACAAATAGAATAATAAAAAAGAATGATAAAAGAAGAAAATAAATGCAAGTATTCTATGTCCTTGAAGATGAAAAGGGTAACTTCTCTGTAGCTTCCTTTACTAAGTTCATTCCCATGTTTTTGACCAAAAAACTTGAGGAAACTATACCATCTTTAGCCCTACATCCAATCACCTTTAAAGGTCAAGAGCTGTTAAGGTAAAGTTAATTGTTGTATGTTCAAAAGATGACTGTCCCAAGAAAGGCATGGATTAACCCTACAGTCTAGAATGGTGTTACAATTATTTTTTTTTTTCCAAGTAACCTTATTACTTAAATGAAAGAGTTCTGTCCATTGGTAACATAGTTGAAGGGATGGTGTACTAAACTTTCACCTGTATACTTTGCATACATAATTTTCGGCTGGATTCAATAAAGCCTACATAGTAATGTGCTGTTTTGTATTCAGAAAGAGGCTCTACATGGTAGAGCTGCACAAACATGGTAAATATAATGGTATAATAATTACATACTAATTACATCATAAGCAGCTGAATTGTATGCTAAATAACCAAATTCAAGATCCAGGATCTATTTAACAAGCTAAAAAGCAATCTCGTGCACTCAGTGTGGTTTTGGCCTTGAATTCCAAAATGTTTTTGGAATACAGCCACTGAAATTATTACACGTAAACAATGTTAGGGACTGCTGTTGCTCTTATACATGTGCATGTGCAACAGGCCCAAATCTATGCTGATGTAGCTGGTAATAGGCCTCTGCCAAGAAGGAGAAAGCTGTATAGACCTCTTTTAATTTTTCATTGTCTGCATGAGGTGGAAATTGTAAAGCACTACAGGGTGGATAGAGACACACTACAGGAACTCTAGAACTTCTGTTGTCCTCAACTGACAGCAAGGGCAAACTAAGGGAACCAATACCTGCCGAGACTAAGTTATGTGCAGCAATTAAAATATGAGTTACAGGAACCTTCCAGAGAGTGACAGGGGATATACTAAGGATGTCACAGCTATCAGCCTCCAGGATCTTACATCAGTTCCTGAATGCAATGCTTCAACATGCCAGTGGCTACATACATTTTTCCCCATACAAACAATGACAGAGCTACAACTATACAGGATTTCGACCCTGTATCAAACTTCCCTGAAGTCCTGAGTGCCATAGACTTTAAAATCAAAGCCCCTTCCAGGAAACAGGGAAAGGTGTAGTTAAACAGAATGTGCTTCCACTCAATTAACTGCCAGGTCAAGTGTAACGCTAAAAGGATCTTCGTGAATGTGTGTACTGGCAAGATAGGCAGTTACCATAACTACCATACCTGGCACAACTCACAACTCTATCAGAGATTTTTGTGGGGGGTTATCCCACAGGAACATTTACTGGGGGATGCAGGGGATGTATTAGAGCCATAGCTGAATACCCACATCAGAAATTCAGCTCCACCCACTGAGGAATTGTATAATGAGGCACACACTCAAACAATAAATATCATAGAGTGTGTGTTTGGACTGCTGAAGTCATGATTCCAGTGTCTAGATAGATCTGGTGGGGTGCTGCAGTACAATGCCCAGACTTGTGCCAAAATTTTCACTGTCTGTGCCTTCCTTCACAATATTATTCCAAGAAAACAGATCCAGCAGGATCACCAAAGGGAAAGGAACATGATGCTCCACCACTGGCAAGGTCACCGAAGCCACACACAGGTCACGAGTCAGAGGGGAAACCACCAACCACTGTGGGTGTAGGTAGATGTAGGCATGCATCATATACCCTTGCCCTGGCCAAGAGGAAATGGATAGCACACATGTGCAGCACCTAAGGGGTACAACTGTCATTCTATGCACATACATACAGTAAAATGGATGTCAGGCAATGCTCACATCCTTTACTTACCTATGAAATAGCCGTGTACTGCTAGCATCACACAGAGGCTGCCCCAAATGGAAACACTTGTAACTGCCGGACTATTAAGGTAAATGTTGAACCTGGAATAAGAAAATAAATAGGTAATAATACAAATTAATGTCAAATCCTTCCATAGTGTTACTTGATAATGTAACTAAGTAGAAGGTGGATGATTTTAAAAGCAATGACATCAATATGTGACAGCCATGACTTATGTCAGTCGATGTGTTCACTATTAACTAATAGGCCTCATGCATCAAAGATACACACATTACAAAAACAAGTAAAAAAGCAGTACAATTTTCAAAAGAGCATCACAAACACATATACACTAAGCACTCAGTCAGCTATGCACCCTGGGCATCAGACAAAAGACTTATGTATCCATGAACCCAAAGGATAGAAAAAAGGAGATGGCACAGTTTTCATCATTTGCACAGGATGCTGATTGGGTACAAGAGGTCAAGGCTGACACAAAAGGTAAGCAACCACAATGAATAAAGGATGGTTTAACAAAGGCAATAGCAAATTAAATAGAAAAAAGGCATCCAACAAGGCTGAAAATGAGACAAACTTTAATAGCAAATAAAAATAGGCAAGCATCTTCACGCCAGATAAAAATAGCCATGGATAGCAGGCAGACTGAGCATACACATGCTATCATATATATTATATGTCTAACTGTGGTTATCAGTACAATTATGGTTCTATAATTAAATATTTATTTTCTGAACTTTCATGTCACACACATGCAAGGGTAATCAGTCAAGACTTTAATGTGTATAATGAACATGTGTGACAAACAAGTCATCAGTTGAAATGAGCAGTCTGCACAGTAATGACCATGAAAAATACACCTGCTGCCTAGCTTTCCTGTGGCAACTTGTGTAAGTTCATGTCTACAATACAAGTGAGCCAAGGTTCTAATATAGCACATTCCAAATTGTATTAATGCTGTTCCACTCAATTTTTAATAAATTAAGATAATTATGCATAACAATAACTATGTATTGCTATGAATATCATAAGAATTATTTGTGTGACAGAAAGTATACTGACAATTACGTTTCTGTACTTAATATTGTCTTTTTTACCCTGGGATGAACTTCATACTTCAGTTATCGTCATATATACATAAATATAGAAACCAGGATATTATCAGGGCACATAATGCATAGCTAACCACTCACTCTTAAATGTGTCTATATAATTAATGAGCATATCTGGCAAACACTTTCTCTGTGGCGTTGAGGTAAAAACACCTATAGAAAATTATGTATTATCTATTTTACATGGTTTGAATCCCACATTGTGCAAATTACTTTTATCGGTGTGTAAAGCCACCAAAAAATATATGTCAGGTCATAAAATGTATACACTGCAATACATATCTGAAACGTTAACTCATCTAAAAGGTACATCAGCATCCAACCCATAAACTAATACCAACTATCACATTACCCTTCCTAATTCCTAAACCACCTCCCTCTCTATGTTTGGCATTGTTGCTTTACTCTTAACATCTCACAGACATGGCTGGCATCAATGTATGAGTTTGTGCATTGACCATTAAACGTGATATCATGAATTGATGGGAAAGTACTTTAACTGTTGCTGTATGACCCATACAAACATAACAGGAGCTAGAAAGGAAGGTGTCCAATTTACAGCTCAAATATGAGATGTAAAAGAGTGCAAGATATTAATTGGACTACTTGTTAAGTGCCTCAGCTGTAGGCTATTGCAGGGAGACTATTCCAGATATCATTATAAATCAGTAGCTTGTAATAGTTTTGTCAAAGCTGTCTACAGTGTGACTGGCATTCCACACCCTGGAGAGCAATGCAGGCACATTTCAGTGACCTGAAAAGGCACAAGCAGGCAGAATTCAAGCATCAGCTGGATGAGTGTAGAGCTGCTGACATTGCACAGTAGTGTAAGTACACAGATAAAGATACTTTAAATTATGATCAAAGCTGCTCTTCTCTTCTTCTCTCCTCTGTATTTTACAGCTGACAGGAGATTACAGTAAACAGGGAAGCCCATGGTGAATATTTAGAAAGACTAAGAGAAGCAAGGGGTATGTCATTATTATCATCATCATCTTCAACTCCCTTCTTCCCATTTTTATACATGAGGTCGGGGTATCATGTTAATTGTCACTACCTCTCAGATTTAATCCCACACTCCTGCCTTCTTTGACACTCATGTCTGAATGTCAGAAATCCAGTCTCACACAATCTATCCATGTCTTTGCCAGACACCTTAGTTACCTTTACCCTCTTCCTGTCTGCCCCAAATCTACTTCACCAGATTGTCTTCTGCTTTTCTGCACATGTGCCCATACCACCATGATCTGTTCACTTGGATGTTTTCTACAATTGAAGCTACTTTGGTTCTGCCTTTATGTCCTCATTTCTTTGTCTGTCCTACAGTATGTATCTTGCTACCCTTCCCAGGCATTTCATCTCCAGCATCTGTAGCTTTCTCATTTGCTCTTCCTTTACTTCCCAGGTTTCTGTAGAATGTTGTAGTACTGGTAACACCACTGTTTTGTATACCTTACTTTTCAACTTCTTTGGCATTCTTCTGTCATATACTAAACCCTGGCACTCTATTCCAGCTGGCTACAGCCCCTCTGATTCTAGCTTTGACCACTTCATTCAGGCTTCCATTCTCCTCAACCACCCCTATTGGATACATGAAACTGTTAACCTGTTCCACTATTTTCACTTCTATCTCAAGTCTCAGATTCTTCTGATTTCCCCAATTAAGGCCATTACCACTGTCTAATCTGTAATTAGTTTCATCCAATGTGCCATCAGTTTTGCATTCCACTCCTCTATCCATTGCTGAAGTTCTTGCTCAGAGTCTGCCCGTAATGCAACATCATCTGCATACAGCAACCTTGCTAATCTCAAACTTTGACCTGTTTGCTAATGTAGTCCATCATCAGTATGAACAGAAGTGAGCTCAGAGCTGAACCCTGGTGCACACCCACTGCCACTGGCAACCCCTCTGTGTGACCAAACACTGTTCATTCTTGAGTCATTGGGTCCCTGTCCATAATCTGCACTAATTCTATCAGTGCTTCTGGGACTTTGAACCACTGCAGTACTGCCAAAATCAGATTTTTTGCGATCTGGTCTTATGCTTTCTCCAAGTTTAGGAATGCCAAGTTGGACTCTTTCTTCATCTCTAACTTTTTCTCAGCTATCAGTCTCACTGCAAACATTAGGTCAGTTGTGCTGCATCCTGATATGAATCTGAACTGCTCATCTCCAGTCTCACTTTCTACTACTCTACATATCAGTTTGTCACCTTCTCCAGAACTGTCATACAGTGTGACATGTCATACAGTGTGACAGGAGGTTGATGCCTCTTTACTGCCCACAGTTGTGGATGCCCCCTTTTTCTTGTACAGTGGAATGAGTATGCTTACTTTCCAGTCATCTAGAGGATACACCTTTCTATTCACACTGCTATGAGTACCCTCAGGATGCCAGGGTAATCCTATGGGCTAGGCTTGTAAAGGCTGCAGGACCATTAGCCTAGTACACACCTATGAGCCTATGAACTGCTAGGCAAGTAGGCATGGCTCTTCTCTATTGTATTTGAATGTATAGCACTACCAGTATCATGTTTTAATATACTCTACTTTTGTACTATGTTAGCTACATGAGCAAGAGAGAGAGGTTAGTACCTATCCTTTTAATATTGCCACAGAAATTGTGATATATCAGTCCTATATATGACTAGCTAAGGCTGGAAAGAAAGGACTGATTCTAAATATCTAAAGAAAGTAATATGTTAACATATGAATCAGTAACTATAGAAAGATCAGAATTTTAAATCAATGCCTGCCTTCCTAGTAGGCTTTAAAACAGCTTGGTATGGTTATGTACTGAGTTTTTATAAATGAATCTGCAATGCTAATAGATATTATGTGAAATAAATGTTCCTTCTACATTACTGTTCAGCTATTACACTGCAGATGACACAAATATGTGGAAGTAGAGTGCTTTTATAATAATATATAGACAAAATTATAAAGCTGCATTTATGTTAAAATTGTTTATGACTGAGCAATCTGCTTTACATTAACTTGACCCCCTCAACTGTTTTACTTTGCTGGAAAGCATATTTATGTAAATAAATCAAACATGGAAAAAATTATTAACTTTGCCTTTCAGTTAATATGACTAAGAATAAGAATTAACTAGGCAGAAGAAAGCAAAAGTATAAACATATGGAAGTGTCTTTAGCAATTTGCAATTCGTGCAAAGCAATGGTATCAAAAATGGATTAGTGTTTAAGCATTTGCAATTGAAGTAAATTAGTTTATGAGCTCTTTTAGTGATGGATTACAATGTTTGTAAAGTCACTACTGCATTTAGATTTACTGTTAGAAGCCATGTCTCTTGCTATTGAAATGCATCTTTTTTTCTTCTCTGCTACAAGTACTGTCTGTTACCCCATGTTTATCATGTTCTTTTTGTCAGAAGTAGGTACCAAGTCCATATATTTAGTTATAATGATGTCTGTGACTGTAAATCAGATTAGACATATTCTGTTCAAACGCAAGGTCCACATGAATGGTCCATGTAAACCCTTCTCAGAGATTCAATAAACTCCGTGTAGGCTTAGTGTGAAGCCTACACGGAGTTTGCAAGTTTGCATGATGATCACCAGTGCTAACTGCATATGCATGCACTAATCACACTTATATGAATACAACTGAGGTTTTGTTGCCAGCAACAGCGTTGTCAGCCATGTTAATGTACATACACCACAAAGACAAGACTGCTATAGCATGAACAGTAATCACATATGTACATAATATAGTATGTACTGTTGATTACACCTCCTGTGTGGGTATATTCATATCACCACACACTTAATTGTCTAGTATGTGGCTCTCAGACAAGGACATGTATCAGTGGAGATGATTGTTTTTGATGTAAGCAATATGACATGATCACTATAGAGGGCGTTTATTAAGGACATTATTTATAATAGTATAGAGGTATTCGCATATTGTGAAGATGTACCAAAAGATTTACTTGAATATGAATGTAATGTCAGCATAGGACTCAACCAATAGGGACACATAGCAACAGGCTCATGAGCAACATTAGACAGAAGCACATGAAATCATGGACAATATCAGGATAATACCACCATTAATATGTGACACTGACATAAAATATGTGATTATGCATTATTAACATGTTCTGCATGAACAGACTTGTCAGTAATCTATAAGTGAAATCAAGCCCACCTTCCTCAAAAAGGGCCACTTTTGGAAGGTATTAAGAGGTACATTGTTACACCTGTATTTTAAATAATGAGCTAGTTGAGAGGTTTGCATGACACATATAGGCCACAATCCACACATATGAATGTAACCCATGACAACAATGTTGTCAATGAATTATGTATTTATTGGGTGCATCACAGCAAGACGTATCACATATGCATCTTATATAAAATCTTGAAGAGAAGTCTGCACTGTCAAATTCTAATGCTCATGCATCATAAAGAATTATTATGTATGAACAAAAAGATGTGTGGAAGCACACTGTGGCAAAGGTGATACACTTGAGTAATTCATCCCTGGAAGATGAGTGGTGAATTGCATGCAAAAGGTTGTACTATACTCAATTATTCATTTGACCAGGGCTGAGAACAATGGGACTATAATGTACTGTGATGTGTATGGCCTGCCCGTACTCAGGATATCTGCTACATACAAGGGGTTTGTCACCACTTTGGTCACATGTTGGTGTAAGTTCCACTTACTATATACTTGAGTACCTAGGTCAAGTACCACTTAGTCTATTCATAGGGGTGCGCTGTTTGTATTGTAATTAGCTTGTATATTGGCTTTCAAAAGGAAATACTCATATGCTTTTTGTTGAAATAATGAGTCTCAATGGCTCTGGCAACAGACACTTATAACGGCCACACAGGTACAAAACGCACTCTCTAAAGCCAAGAATACAGCATCCATGGGACAAGATGACATCCCGGGCTGTGTACTACATGAACTACAATATGAACTGGCACCTCACCTAAGTGTCATGTTTAATCATAGCCTCACCTCAGGTTTCATGCCCACTGAGTGGCGCAGAGCTACAGTTATCCCAATCCACAAGGGGGGATCCACCTTGGATCCCGGAAACTACCGTCCCATCAGTCTGACAAGCCTTATCTGCAAGGCCATGGAGCGTATTATCATGGAACTTATAAACAAAGACATTGGCAACCTTCAAACACTGGACCACACCCAGTTTGGGTTTGTGAAGGGCCGAACTTGTCTCCTGAACCTGATTGACTTCTTTGAATCAGTCTCCAGAGCCATGGACAAGGGTAAAGTGGTCCACACAGACTATCTAGACCTTGCCAAGGCATTTGACACCATCCCCCACTCTGGAATCATAGATAAACTTACTAAGTTGGGCATTAATCCCTATGTCACCCAATGGGTTGCTAAATGGCTTACTGATAGAACCCACACTGTAAAGGTGTCCGACTCCAAATCCAGCTCCAGACAAGTGACAAGTGGAGTACCTCAGGGTTCAGTCCTGGGGCCACTCTTGTTTGGCATCTACTTCTCTGAAGTACAGGTCAACACTAAGGGACTCTGGCTAACAAAGTTTGCAGATGACTGCAAACTGGGAGCCATTATTGAATCCCCAAATGATGTGGATACTCTACAAAAGGGCCTTACAGAAACAGATGCTTGGTGCCAGAGCCATGGGCTCAAGCTCAATGCCAAGAAATGTATTGTTATCCCTTTGGGAAAAAAACATGTATCCATGAATTACCATATAGGTGGCAGTACACTAAACACAGAAAGTGTGATAAGAGACTTAGGGACACAGGTGGACAGTGGTCTCACCTTCGATAACCACATCGCCACAACAGTCAGGAAATCCTTCTATGTGGCACACCTCATCACGAAGGGCTTTTCATCCAGAAAAAAGGAGGTCATTGTCCCACTGTACTCATCCCTCATTAGACCCATTATAGAATACAACGCCCCATTTGGTATGCACCTCTCAAGACATCTGCAACAACTGGAAAGGCCTCAGAAATACCTCACTAAAAGAATCACAGGCCTAAAGCAGATGCCCTACGCTTACCGCCTTAAAAAACTCCCCAGAGCTGTTGGACATGCTACACTTAAAGAAATCCCAATCCCTCAGAGCTACACGCTCCAGGGATCTAAACCTTGTCATCACAATAAACAAAACATGCTGGAGGGATAGGTTCCTGACCCAGAGACTCCCCAGACTCTGGAATAGATTGCCCATACATGTCAAGCAGAGTGCCTCTTTGGACCTCTTTAAGAGGAACCTTGACGATTGGATGGGAGAAAGGAAATTCACCCCAGGGATCATGTCAGTCGCCCTGCTAGACAGGGGTCCAGGAAAGTAAATAATGTGGGAAGAAATAGCCAGGGAATTGTTATGGCTAGGCTTGTATAGGCCCTAGGGCTGATAGCCTAGTACCAACCTATGAACCTATGAACTTTTTTTAATTAATACTTTCTGTACTATACCAGTAGTGTTTTTGGATTCAGTGGTTGTCCACAATTTGCAGTCATCCACAAAGCTGGTTAGACAAATTATGTCTAAGTTTGTCTTGACTTTTGAGACTTAAATACTGATCAGGAAATGGGCTAGTACAGAACCCTGAGGTATGGATCTGGTCACGGAACTCTCTCCAGAGGTGATGTCGCCCACTTTGACATTATGTGTCCTGCGAGTGATCTACATGTCTAACCACTTTTAACATAGGTGTTCATGCCCACTTGAGACAGTTTCTCTGTAATGGCTGAGTGTGGATTTTTGTCAAATGCCTTGGCCAGATCAAGTTATGTGGGATGACACTCTTCTTCATGCATGCCATTGATGACTTTCTTGAGGACATCAACCATATTTAACATAGATGGTGTAGCCTTAACAAATCACAAAATGTGTTCAGTACACAGCTGGGAGATTACCCGTGTCCTTTTGATAAGGTTCATGATGAGTCATTGCTCTACTTCATAGAGTAGGGGTACAGGATTATGGGTGTATAATTCCCTGCAGCAGGTGGTGGTCCCTGCTTGTTCAGATGGATGACTCTTGCTGCACACCCTTCTGCAAGAACATAGTCTGTCTGGCATGCTGTCAGGGATCATTGATCCTGTGTTACTAACCTTAGAGAGTGCACAGATGAGCTGCTCTCCTGATGAAATACACTGAGTAATGTTTGGATGTATACTTTGGCTGATGCCCAGTGGGGACAGGATGGTGATGTGTGAGACAAACCATCATCTAGCAGACTGTCTACTGTCTCAGGTTGAGTATGGCTGTTGGCATTCACAAACAGCTCTGTGCTTAGCTATGCATTCCCCTTAACTTACATCACTTATTTAAATAAATGATTTGTGACAACACTTCCAAATACAACCTTGGTTTTGGTTATGCATCATGTGCCATACAGTGGTACTGTTCACACATTCACACAACTCTACCTGTGTCATGTTTTTACATTAATTGCACAACATGTGCCTATATATTTTTTATTTGAAGGCTTTGTTTGAGTTACCTGATACCATATATGGATGCATTACAAATGAGTTGGCTCTGGCTCATGCAGAACAGTTACTGACACAAATGCTGATAGTCATACAATGGTGCTGGTGACCACCTCAATAACCCTTGGTAATAGCAACACAGTTGCATATATAATGAATTCCACAAAATTGCAATTGCATCAGATCATGTTATTTTTGTGTATATCACATCATTACAATATATGGATGAAACATGACATGTGTGACCATATAATCAGTATGAATTTATATTGATGTTTGTCACAGAACATTTAATGATGGTAGGTATACACATGCACACGTGTAATACAGCAAGTGTCACTGTGATGGTTGAATGAAAACTGTGTATATTGTTGATCTGCTCTACAACAAAAACACATGCCTTACTAAGCCAACAATATAGACAATATCATCCCATGTCAACAGTTCTTAGGAGGGATATTACTACAGCTGTTATGGAAGGAACATGCAATAGAATAGTAGCAGTGTCCATCAATACATTAGTTAACATCAGAGATTGTAATACCCTCTTGTAGGCCTACCGTACATGCACACCTCAACATAACACATGTCGATGACGGCAATACTGAGCCACACTAGTTGGCCTACCACCCTGTGCTGGAAATCATTTTGTCAGTTGTCTGAAAATTGTGACATCAGAACGTTGCGATTACACATATAAAAATAAAAAGGAGAGATAAGGGGTGGATAAGAGAAAGGAAAAAACAAAGAAAACATAATCAGAACATCATATGTCACATACAATAAATTACTACAATACAAATATATTTTTATTTTTACATTAACTATACTTTTTTAAAAAATACAAATTAGTCTTTGAATTGTTTGAAATAATCCTTGCAATATACATATATTGCACACGTTTTTAAAATAATACAGATTGTTAACAATATGACATTTATGCCAATTTTGTTGAAATTAATATTTTTTAATACCTTACTATGTATGTGTTACTTGTGGGATTTGAACCCACAACATCTGAATGCACTATTAGAATTGACTCGTACAATTACCTTGAGCTACAGAATGAAGCATGCATGCTTGATTTTACAGTTAAGATATGCATTCTTAATTTGGTAGTAATGTATAGAAGAGTAATACTTTTAATATAATAATAATTATTTTGTGCTGCATACATACACTTTACATATATACAAGACTGGGCAACATGCAACTCAAGTAGACTTCCTACTAGTAAGGAAAGGGCACTGGCATAGAATCAGTGATTGCAATGTCATCTCCAGCAAAATAGTCAGCTCACAGCATAAATCACTGGTTGCCACAATCAGCTGCAAACAATGGTCAGAGAAGGTTCTAAGGCCAACAGAAACCAGACTGAATATGTGGAAATTGACTGGGGAGAAAGTACAACTGTTTTAGGAAATAATTAGGGCTCTAGCACATGAAAAAGTTGAGGAAATATGTGGAGCTGCAAAAGATTGATAGCGCCTAAAAGCAGCATGAGTGAGGATCATAGAACAGGTATGTAGCCGAGCAAAGTATGGAAATAAGGTATATAAGGAAAGCTGGCAGTGGAATGCAGAAGTCCAGAAAGTTAACAAAAGAAAGAATGAGTGCAGAAAAAGTAGGAGATCAAAAAGACATGCCAGGTAGGAAGGAATACTGGTTTGTTAACAAAGAAGCTAAGAAACAAGATACAGTAGCAAAGAAGAGGGCATCAGAGGTACTCTACCCTCTTCTGGAAAGTGACTCACTAGGTGGCACAAAGAAACTATATTATGTTGCAAGACAAAGACAGAAAGGTAAAGAAGATAGTCAGACACCCTTCATAAGGGATGCCAGCAACAACCTGCTCACCAATCCTCAGAAAAACAAAGCCAGATGGAAGGATTACTTCCAGCAGCTTCTGAATGAAGAAAACCCCACAGAAGCTGTACTTCCCCAGACACAGCCTACAATGACAGAAGAAGAGGAACCCAACCTAAAAGAAGTAAGAACAGCACAAAGGAAAATGAAGTCAGGGAAAGCAGCAGGCTCAGATGATCCCAATGCAGATATGATAAAGATGTTGTGTAGGATAGGGGAGAAATGGCTCCTGAGGGTACTCATAGCAGTGTGAATAGAAAGGTGTATCATCTAGATGACTGGAAAGTAAGCATACTCATTCCACTGTACAAGAAAAAGGGGGCATCCACCCGACCTTAGTTCTCAGTGCCTCTGTCAAATAAAGCCACTGGAGTGATCCCCGGAGTGAATTTTCTATTTCCCATCCACTCATAAAGATTTCCCTTGAAGAGGGCTAGTGAGGTGCTCTGCTTGACATGTATGGGAAGTCTATTCCATAGCATGAGCAGTCTCTGGGTTATGAACCTGTTCCTTCAGCATGTTCTGTTGATTGTGGTAATGAGGTTGAGGTTTCTGGAGTGTGTAGTGCAGAGGGATTGGGATTTCTTTAGATGTAGCATTTCGAACAGAGCTGGGTCAGACATGGCTTTGTAAGTCAAGCAGAGATTGCCTCTAAGTAGGCGATATGATACAGAGAATAGTTGGAGTTTTTTAGTCTGCCCATATAGGACAAATGCTTAAGGCCTAGGATCCTCTTGATGAGGTACTTTTGTGGCCTCTCCAGTTCTTGCAGGTGTTTAGTGAGGCATATGCCAAATGGGACATTGTACTCAATGATTGGCCTTATGAGGGAAGAGTAGAGGGAGACAATGACCTCTTTCTTCCTGGATGCAAAACCCTTAGTAATGAGATGTGCCACAAAGAAGGACTTTCTGACCATAGTGGCAAAGTGGTGGTCAAAAGAGATGTTGCCGTCAACCTCTGTTCCCAGATCTCTTATAACGCCTTCTCAGTGGACTACCATTGATGTGGTAATTCATGGGAACCGGGTTTTTCCCAAAGGGGATGACAACACATTTTTGGCATTGAGCTTAAGGCCATGGTTCTAACACCACTCATTGGTCTCAGTGAGGCCTTTCTGTAGAATATCAACATAACTTAGGCAGTTGATAATAGCTCCACACTTGTAATCGTCTGTGAACCTTGTCAGCCAGAGTCCCTTTGTGTTGGCCTGGCCACTCGTGACTGGTCACCAGTCTGACTTGGAGTCAGCTACTTTCACACTGTGGGTTCTTCCTGTGAGCCAGTTGAACTTCTAATTTTATTCCTAGTTCTCCGTAAATGTTTTAATATTCCTAAAATTTATTGCATGTATTTATTTTGGTTTGGGAATGGATTGTGACTTAAAAAGTCACACTTAGCTGAATATAAATCTTTAACATGAGAAAGAATAAATATATATATTATTTGGTTTCACTGAAAAGCACAATTTTTATGAATAACAGTAGGATATACTTATTTCTTTTACCAGCAGAGAAATTATACCATAGCATTATTAATCGTATAGTTGATTTTCTGGAGGGTTTAGCATAATAGTTAAACCCCGGGATTCATGAACCTTGCGCCAGGTGCCAGCATAGCGTCGGCGTTATAACGCCAAATATGGCTGCTTAGCGATTCAGGTATGAATGAATTCCACGTGCACTACCGGCGTGCGCCGGACCGTCCCCGCCCCCGGCGTAGGTATGCAAAACACACTGTGTGCGGTATTGCACCATGCAAATGAGGGCAAATAGCGATCCACTAAGGCGTAGCATAAGACGATAACGGCAATGTAAACCAAAAACGGTTTACATTTACCCAAACATACCGGAGGAGTAACGGAAGGCTGTCAAAGTCAGGTATCATATAGGTGCAATATGCCAATGTGGAAAGGCACCGAGAATGTCCAAAGAAAATATGCACAAAATGTAAAAATGACATAAATGGCACGTACGTAGAAAGAACAGCAGACCCCCGGGATATGTGCACAGAAGTTGTAAAGCAATGAAATAATATGACAATGTCCGAAAAGAGCAGTAGAACACAAATCAGCTGCACAGCCACCACACACCATAGTATGTATGTAAAGCTGCAACCCCAGCGCAATGGTTGTCAAGGAGTGGTGGCGGTATCCGGCGCTGTAACCAGGTATTAGTAGTCAATTCCATGCAAATGAGGCAGATAATAGTGAATCGCAAAAACGGCGCCAGCATAAGGATGGAGCAAACGGCGTAGCGGTACTACACCGAGGAGTGGCCTACACGAGATACATGTCAACCACAGAGGGTGCCACTGTAGGAGGAAGGATATTGGAGGACAGCAAATCTGGGCTGTACAATGCACATCACAGCATCAGGACTGGCGTGTTAGGAAATAAATGCGCTGAGAGTACAGAATGCGCTGCATAAATGCATGTGCACGAGGATGACTACGTTCCCTAAACCAGTCATGTGACGGCCTCACCAGCAACAACCAGGGATATAGGAAGGTAATGCGGAGAATACGAGGAAATGCGGAAGCAGTGTAAATGGATCCGTAACGAGCAATTAACACCAATCAATGCAGGAAGGGCAAACGCCGGGCAGCTGATAAGTCTGCATGCAGACTCCTGCAGAACGGGAAAGGGAGGCATATGAGTGCAAAGATAGTAGGGGATGTAGTAGAAATGCAAAGAGCAAAGAACCGAAATAGCACAGCCAAGTACAGAGGTAGCATAACTGCGGCTGCAGATAAAATGCATCATATGCCATGTGCCTGCAGGATGCAGTAATGTAAGATGCCAGGCGAAGGCAATGCAGGCAACTGTAATGTAACACTACAGGCAGTACCGTTGCAGCTGCAAGCGTAAAACCACGGAAATAATCCATGGATACGGCCGCACAGACACACCCAATGACCTCACCGGTATACAGCACAACAGTAATAAATGTGAATGCGCACAACACACAGCGATTTCCCAACGCCGCACCGTAGGGTGTAAACAGACGGGAACTTTTAACATGTATATGCTGGGTGCCGCCATGGCCGTGATGCATAGGTATGTGGCAGAGACAGACGGAGTTATGGAGGGTGGTGCCGACAACTACCGTGAGGCCTCACAGGAGAAGGAGAGTGTTCAGACCAAGGGTGACCTACCAGGGCTGCGAGACCTGGAGATAGTAGAGCTACAGGGTGGACAGGGACACGTTACAGCAAATAGTGGAGCTGTGCCGGCCACGCCTGAGAACAAGAGACAACAGAGGGAGCCCATCCCAGTGGACACAAAGGTATGTGTGAGCTTGCGAATACTGGCTACAGGTACCTTTCAAAGGCCCACCGGGGACATAATGGGCATCTCACAGGCATCAGCATCCAGGGTACTACACCAGTTCCTGGATGCCATGTTACCACATGCCCATGAGCACATAAAGTTCCCCACATCTCAGGAGGAGTTGGCTAGCAATATGCGCCGCTTCCACCGTGTGGCACAATACCCGGAGGTCCTGGGTGCGATAGACTGTACGCACATAGAAATCAAGTCACCACCTGGGGAGCAGGGTAGACGCTACATAAACCGCAAGGGATACCCCTCCATCAATTGCCAGGTCATGTGCAATGCGCAGGGCATTATCATGGATGTGTGTGCTGGCAGCCCTGGAAGCTACCACGACTCCCATATCTGGCATGCCTCACAGCTGTATCAGGTATTCGCCAGTGGGGACATCACACAAGGTCACCTTGTGGGGGATGCTGGCTACGCACTGGAGCCGTGGTTGATGACACCCATCAGAAATGCACACACACACAGGCAAGAATGCCATAGTGAGGCACACGCACAAACGAGAATAATCATAGATGTGTTCGGATGTTGAAATCACGGTTCCGTGCTTGGATACATCCGTGGAGCCTTGCAGTACTCTCCAGGCACAAGTGCCCACATATTCATAGTATGTTGTATGCTACACAATATGATTCTGCAGAAACAGCTGCTGCAGGGACATAATGCCGGAGGGCCACCAAGCCCGCCACAACTGCCAGGGCAAGCACAGGCACAGGGCGCGGGCGCCACGGACACACTGAGCCATCCCCAGTAGGTAGACAGAGGCGCACCCAATATGCCTACACCCTGGCAAAGAGGGAACGATAGCACATACTTTGACAGTGTAGGCCCCATGGACTGACACCTCCTGACCTGCACACACAGTAAAATGGACGCCACACAAACATGTCCCCCCGTAATGTGTACCGTATGTGCGGACGTATGTGTGACTCCAACAAAGGCACCGCCAAACGCTGCACACCCCATAGCCAGCAGAGCAGGGAACGCCAACACCCCAACGGACGCGGGTTCAACAGCACACGGCGTAGCCATATGCTGCCACTATCGCCGCAAGTCGACCACACATGTACGCATGTGCATACACAGATACGGAAATACATATCAGTACACATGTAGAAATATATGTACGCATACACAGATAGAAAGTACAACAGGGTAATATGGAACCCAGGGATGCAAGTTCACAGATAAGTAAGACGCAAAATCACCACATATTAAACATAGTGACCGACAACCCGATCATCCTGGAGGGTGGGCAGGGCAGGTAACGCCAGCCATGGAAATGTTAACCTGCATCAATACATATCCACATGTCGGGATGGTCACCAGTCCACGGTACAGTAACGGGATATGTGTAGGGTCACCACCTGTCCCACGTTGTGAGGGACAGTCCACCTTTGGGCAGTTGTGTCCTGCAAAAACATTGACAAAATGGCAAATGTCCTGAGATTGTAGGACAAAACCATTTCCCATAATTACTTTATTAGTTGCAGAAACAGTTATTTTGTAGAAGAAACATCTAAATATGATAATAAACAGAATAAGCAACTGTAATGCTACAGCTTTGTATTCCGTCAAAAAAGTGAATCGCTGTCCTTTGTACTGGCCATGGGTATGTGTTGGCATGCAAAATCTGACGTTTCTACTAAAAATGTCCCACTTTGGCCATTTGAAAAGGTGGCAACCCTACATATGTGCGTGTCATATCCATAGGATATGAGTGCGGAGATACACGCCGCCACGGCGAGCCAACGTAGGTATTGTGTTCAACCGTCTTTGCGAAAGCGGAAAGCATACCAGTGAAGTGTATGACATTATGAGGAACGTACCTCATTTGGGGTGTAAAACAGTTCATGTTCCTCGCAGTTCCTCCAAGTTCCACATTGAAAATGTCTCTCAAACATCCATTGTTAGGAATGTATATAAATGACATCCTGGTAAATAGAATGTACTCATAGTAAGTCAGTAAAGGTTCTTCACTGTAAGTAAATCAGCATATCATAATCAACCTATGACCTACTTAGCTGAAGTTGTCACTATGCCATTACTATGTGTTCCACATTATGCCCATTTGTTTCACATTACTACTGTGTGTGTTCCCCACTCTGGAAATAGAAGGTTGACAGCCATGGCGGCAATATGTGTATGTGTGAGGTGAGGTTGTCGTGTGTTCCGCTGTGTGTGTGTAATGTGTGTGCCAGTGTAAACTGTGTATGTAGATGACATGTCACAGGCGGAGTGTAATAACAGGCGTAGGCATACAGTACAGGAACCATAGGCGTATGTACAGCAGTACCCACAAAGTAGTACTGACATCTCCTCAGTGGCTATGCACGTGGCGACGTAAAATGATGCAAAGCGCAAATGTCCCAAAGTGTACCACAGGGCCATAGCAAACAGGAGATGCAAAGGACGCATGTACAAACCATGACCGTAGGTATGGCGGCCATAACGTAGACTCCACACGGTCCATCGGCAACGTTACACAGCATCAGGCATGTACGGCGAAAATACGAATGTGCTATCCCGGCACCGATCGTGAACACTTACGGTCCGGTAAATACCGCGGTGTGTTCCACGACCGTGACGTAAGCAAGCGGCACACGAATAGGAGGCTACCGGTAGCATACAGTCCACCCCAAATATAGGACCACAATCACTGTAACTATCAGCGACAAAATGCCAATGGATAGTAGGCACGGACGAACATCCGCAGATATATAACCGATGTGAAGGAGGAATACGTGCAGGAAGCACACATGCAGGTGATACCGACAGCAGATGACATCAACAAAACAAACATTCCCGGAACAACAGACAGGTAACCCGCAGCTCCCCAAGCAGGGATGGAGCACACACACAAGCATATCTGGTATGTATAAATGCAAGACTCACACCCCGCACCCGTCACCCACATCCGCAGATATACCCCATTGCACATATCAAAGGGATAACAGCTAAAACCGTAGCAAACACATACAGGCAGTGAATGACAGCGGCATACCCACAACAAGCTCCTGGGAAACACTAGCAGCGGCTGATGCATCCATGCATTCGCTATGTACAGGAAAATAACAGCCATGTAACACATCTGAATGCACAACGCCATCGACAGACGCCGCCAGGACACGGGGACCCACATGTCGAACACAATACCATACCCAACACACACAATCCACGGCTAACACCACAGCGAAATGTACCCGACACCACACATAGCGGATGCAGTCACACAAACATGATACAATACATAACATCCTCATGAAGGTATTGCAAATAACCAACGGCCACACGAGGAAAGAACCATGGCCTAGTGCCGACGCCATAACGAACGAAAGGAAGGGGATCACCGCTGATATGCGCATTAGTACACACGGAGGAACAGCTAGTGGCCTGATTAACCCACATGCCTCAGGCGATGACCTAATATAAGGAAGACTCCCTGGATATTCAAACCGTATGTTCATACCGAACTAATACAAATAGAGAAAGAGAAACAAGAGAAACAAGGGAATAGAGACGAACTCAGAACAAAAGGGCGGAAAGGTATGTCGAACCCACGACATGTACTGGTGTGTAACGCACGATACGTATGACGAATCTGTACAGTATGTGAACGGTGTGTGTAGGTAAAGATACCTGTCCATCAGGCAGAGAGAGGCGAAGGTTGATATGTAATGCTAAACGCTGCAGCATACCAACGACTGTGGACAACGTGTGCACAGCAGTGGGACAACATGTAAACACCCGGGATAACCCCAGGTCCAGCTTGCCACCCTTTCAAAAGGCCAAAGTGGGAAATCGTCGGGACACACTTCAGATGTTACAGGTGGACACATACCCATGGTCAGTACAAAGGTTAGAACTCTACTCTTTTGCATAAAGAAAAGTGTAGTCTTGTAGCAGTTCAGTGGCTTATTGTGTGTCTTGTAACAGTTAGGAATGTACATACATAAATAAGTATGTTATGCAACTCTTACATAAGAATGGGATATAGTGATGTCCCACAATCTCAGGACATTTGCCATTTGTGATACATTTTGTCAGGACACAACTGCCCAAGGAGGGACTGTCCCTTGCAAAGTGGCACAGGTGGTAACCCTACCCCAGGTCTGCCATAGGGGTTGCAAACACAGAACAATGCCACCACCCACGCCGATGCTGGCAGTGGATATCCAACAATGAAGTGCCACAGCAGGATAGGACATTTATGTATAGTGTCACAGCACACATGTGCATGGGCATATACCGTCGATGTCATACGGAATGTGCGCACGACGTGCACCTATCCCACGCAGTAGGGCGACTATGTCAATTATGTGTAATGCAAAGCTGGCATGATGGATATGTTCACAAATCATAGACAGTATCACAGGCATAGCATGCATGATGGAGCGATGGCCTAATGTTATATACATACACAAGATATGTATGGCCTGCACATATGGGACAATGTAGTAGCAGAATAGGTACCCGAAATGGAGGTAACAGCAAGTGACCATGTCCAAACATTCCATAGCAGGTGCAATGTGCCACAAAGATGTCCAGCAGGGCCGAGTAAACACATGTGCAATGTACACAGTACTGACACCCCCCCCATGGTAGTGTCTACTGAACGGCAGAACTGGATGTCAACTGTCATGTCTATACAGTACGTCCGCTGTGGTGGTACCATGGGTCTGTGTCACCCTACCAGCAAGGCAGCTATCACATGACTAGTGACACAGTGTGCCCCTGTGGGATGTGCACAGGACCTATGTCCCACAGCATGGTGTGTGTCCAGTCTGTGGATGTCACACAGACGCCCGGCTGAGCAATGTGGCATGTGTGCACACATGCAGGACTGCTCTCCCCTGCCCACTGCAAACGCCATGTAGGAGTACTACATGCATCAGTACTGTGGAGAACATGGCCCATGGCAGAGTACATTACACCCCTGTGTTAGTGGCATGCAGGTGAGCACAGATGTGTTACATGACTGTCATTTGCATATGTAAACTGTCTGAGCCAGGTAGAGAGCACAGCATGACTATACTGAGACATGTAATGTTGTATCCATTGTGTAAGGTACACCACACATGTGTTATTGTAACACGGCCTGCGGTACATGTGTGTATGGCACAGGTACAAGGGCACCCAAGGTATCAGCTAGACATACGGTCCAGAAATGTGTAGTCCTGCACATGTGTACCCACGCCATGGTGTAATATGGCAACCACAGCACCATGTGGGCTATGTGTGTACATCAACCATGTACAACGTGATATACCTGTATAGGGACAGTATCCATGTGATACACACCGCATGACTGTCAGTATGCAAAGGTGATGTGTATGCACTATGTGTGATGTAACTGATGCAATGATATCTACATGATATATCTGCCACACTGACACCTGTATGGGTGTCAGCAACATGAGTAGGATGAGCTAGAATGCTGACAGGTATGTAGAAGTGGTATATGTAGGCATGTACAGTACTGTGTGACAGCAGGTAGTGTACGTATGCAAATACTGAGCATGAGGGGCCACATGTCTGAGGAACGTGCAATGCCACACGTCCCTGAAATGTTGTAGTTAGCATGATATGCCTGCACCACTGTGTGAACTGTACAGAAGGCACATGGCGTAACATGCTGATACATAGGGTACGATGTGATGCTGGATGTGTACACTGTCAATAGCATAAAGTGGAATGGTGCTCTAGGGCAAAGAGCGGATCATGTCTGATGTGATACCCTCTGTACCACCCCAACCACCCATGCAATAATATGACAGGTGGCCAGCATGGGATGTGGTGTGCTGTGGCACAGAAGCCCAACAAGGGTGCCAGGAAAGGCATGCAGGTAGTCAATGAGTGTGTGAAGCATGTATGTCAAGATGTGGCCCAGTGCCATACTGAATGGCCCAGTCATGGGTGTAGAGATGCAGCCCCATACGTGCAATGCAGTACCATCCATGTGTAGTGTGATAGATGTGGTAGTGTGGTGGTCAGGGTGCACAACGTACATGAATGGGCTAGCAGTCACTGACGTGCTGCTGCAGAGACATGTAACAGCCAGGTTGGCGGGATACAACAACTACGGCGGTTGGAGGTGACATTGGGACTGTGTTCCCAGACATAACATGTGCATGCCAGTACTATGTATGTGTCCACAGGGTTAATACAATGTCCAGCCAAGGATTGGAACCCTGTAGTGAGTGAGAGTGTATATTGTTGGTAGGCACCCCATTGGCAGGCAGGATGCCAGCAACATCTGTGTCGTCAATGCCTGCATGACCGTGGTATGCTGCATTGAATGTGGATGTAGTCAAACAGCAGAGACATACCACCACACTGCGTGAGGGCCCACACTGCAATGTCTGGCAGTCATGTGTAGGTAGCTAGCTGTAGAGTATGTCATGCACCAGCAGGACACACCATGACTGTCAAGTGACACACAACACACAGGTGAACAAAACTACTGTGCAACAGCCTGCACATGTGCCCATACAGCACGTGTGCATGGAACAGGAATACCACTGTGGTGTCTGTGAAAATGCCAGCACCACCATGTCTCAGTGTGGAATAGCATGGTCCCTACCAGTGTGTAAATGTAGCAGAAGTGCACTGTGATCACTGCTGGCATAGGCACATAGACTGTCCATCGGACGGGGTGCCATGCCCTCAACTACCTCTGTCAGTGGATGTCAGTAATACCGGCTGTAGTGTGTATGTACCATGCATGCTGCTATGGTTGTGTGTTTAGGGTGTGGCTAGCAGGGATGGTAAGCATGGATGTTCAGCAAACAGAGGGGAGGTGTAGGCCTAGCATACAGACACATGGAGGTTTGGTGCATGCTGAGGGTAGTGTAGGTATGGTATGTGTCATGTAATGTGTCACCCAGCTATGCGCGCACTGCATGGCCAAGCATGTGGGTACGTGGGAGTCCATACTAGGAAGGGCGTGTTGCTGGCAATACATAGCAGTAGCAACTGTCCTAGGTGCAATGTACAGCATGCCAACCCGACTGGCATGTAACCTGTGGTGTACAGTGTCTTCACTGTCGCGGTCACAATGTGCGTGGCCACAAACATGGGTATCTGAACATGGACTACCTATGATGTAATGTGTCATGGGAAAATACAGTATGTGTGTAAATCACGGTGTGGTGTGGGAACCACCCACCCGTGTGTGTTGCAGTCCAGGTATGTGCCTGGGAGGTATGATCTGTGTACAATCTGGACTGGCAGGTGTGCCGTGTAGGGCATGGAGGCAGGTCCCAGGCACTGTAGATAAATGACATGTGTGCTGTACTGTGTGTGCAGTGCTACTGTACAGCACAGTGGAGGGTGTAAGCATTGTCACACATCACTGCATGCTGTGCCTACCTGTGACAGCCCTGCCAGAGACAGACATGTGACACCGCTGCACAGGCAGCATAGCATGTGAAGATGTACATGTGGGCTGCACACCTTAGCCAGATGTCCACACGTCATGTGTGCCACGGTAGTGTGGTTGAACACAACTATCAGACTGGACAAACAGCACATGCCTGCATAACAACAGTATGACCATAGTCAACAGTCCCAGTGACAGAGTAGGCCAATGTAGACTATCCCTGCATGCAGACCACTGGCTACTGGACACCTGGCTAGACACACACCTGGACGGTTAATTCACCATTGAGCCATCACATATCCACGTCCATGTGGGCCGTACAATGTCATCACAGGGTGGTCACAATAGCAGGTGGCAAGGCAGACACGGTGTACCAGGTGATGTGTCATGTGTGCATATGTTGACCAGCACAGCCGTTCACATGTCTGCAACATACTGGTGCACGATGTATACTGTTACATGATGAATGGAACTGCACTGTCACCCACTACAGGGCCAGCTGGCACAGGTGTGGTGTGACTGGTGTAACCCATGTTTGCACAGGATACACACTGCTGTTGTAGGCAGCCATGCTGGTGGCCACCAGTGATATATGCAGTGGTCATACAAACATACCGCATACAGTGTTCAGGCAGGAATGTCAATTGTCGTGGACGATGTGCTGCTATGTGAATGTGGGTGTTTGTTGTGAATGTCACACATCCAGAAGACACCATCTGGTGCAGTCATGGTTGTCAACACCGGTACACACATCCACAGCAGTCAGAACCCAGTCCTGACAATGTGTGTCAGTCACCCTTGTACCGTGTGACATATGTGCACATGGCGGAACACCTCCCACTGTCATCTAAGCTGGCTACATGATGGCTGGAATGTGCTGTAGAAATGTACAATGCTGGTAGCCCAATGAAGTACCTGGAATCAGACACAGTACACTATGTCAGCCATGTAAACCATGCACAACAATGACTGCCCAACAGACACAAACAATGCATTGACACATGGAACATGTGCTCATGACAACCCCCACTGAGGTATGTTGCACATATAGATGTACAATTGTCATCTATGGCCATAGCATGGATGCAGACACACATACTCCACAGGTAGTACCATGTGATGTAGGTAGGGGGCATTGCTTGTGTATATGTCACAGTAGATGTACACAGACATGTCCTGCATAGCCGTCATGTAGGGGTAGCTGTGGTATGTCACTACTGGACATGCCCATACAGATTACCATGTCCCGCAGGAGATGTGTTAGGTGTGTACCACATGTGACATGCTGACAACAATCTCGATGGCGTGTATGGCTGCCGGTGTACCTGTGTGACAATGTCCGTGATGGGTGCAAAGGCACATAGTATCGTATTGTATGCACACAAGCCCCACATAGCTGCATAGCCTGAACATACAGTACAAGGAGATGGGTATGGACGGCGGCCCACAACCACATGTGTGTGTACGGTGTTCACGTCCACGACACATGAGCATCTGAGAGGCTAGCGTCACAGCTGTACAGGGTCGCATGTACATATGTTCAGCAACATCCCTGTATGTCCCACCACTGGCCTGTGGACCGATGGACAACAACCAAATGTGCAGATATGAGATGTGCACAGCACATCACAGATGCCTACCGTAGAACAGGCCTACCATGTAGACATGTGCACAGTAGGTCTGCGCCACCTGCAGTCAAACACGTTAGGTGCCAAACCACACCAATAGTCCAGGCAATGACACAGATGGGCGTGCATGCCTCTGTGTATGTATGCATAGCAATATAGCCGTGTCACCATTGTGAACAACAATATGAATGGGTTGTATGTGTGAGGGGTGCATCATATGTGTATGGTCAGATCGACGATACCATCAGTGGGCCTGCTATGTGAACAGCCATGTCCCCATACATGGATACCTCTGCTGAGGCCAACACCACATTCACACAGGGAGGGATGGCGGTGTGTAGTGCAGCAGCAGACATGTGGGTGGCAGCGGGCAATGTATGTACACATATGTGTTACCCACATCAGTTCAGGCAGCTATCCATGTGCATGGGATAGCAGTGTGTGTACACATACAGCACTGTGTCGATCAACATCCCAGCACATAGCACCTGCCAGGGCTACAGTGTATGCATGGATGTGTGATACCTGCATGCACCACACACACCCTCAACAAGCAGCGCAGCATACCTCGCTGGAGGACAGTGTCCACACCATGGTGATAAACATGTTGAATGTCCATATTCACACAGCTATGACAAAAGCAATGGACAGCCACCCTGCCAATACCGTCAGCCCCTGGGTGGATCACACCCATTGCCATGTATGTGGCATACCCTGCCATATCATGCAGAGATGACCAGCAAGGCTGCATGAGCTATCACAGTCCCACATGGTGCAATGGACAAAAGGCACTCTCACTATCAACCATACACAGTAGTAATGTGGTGGTGATGCACCCTGTCATGTTACAGGTGCTGTGTGATGCTCTGCACAATGTGTGTGTACATGCTATGCATGGCCTTTCCT
Source organism: Protopterus annectens (assembly GCF_019279795.1). NCBI lineage: Eukaryota > Metazoa > Chordata > Ceratodontiformes > Protopteridae > Protopterus > Protopterus annectens. The sequence continues at coordinate 1,480,352,872 of NC_056728.1, read as the reverse complement.
GCTAATGTGTCATGGTTACACATTGCTCCATGTCTATCACATACGTAACACAGGTGAGCTGGGGCAAGTTGTCCAGCACCGGTACAGTGCTGTGTGGAAGTACATGGCACAACACATGCATGTGCAGGTGTCCATGTGTATGTGTACAGTGCCGCTGCTGACATTCACAATGGACACAGACGTGATGTGTACTGACATATACACAGCGTCCAGGTGAACAGTAGCACAGACGTCACATGGGGACATATGCCAACTGATATGGACATAGGTGCAGCCAGGTACACATGTCCATGGCAGGCTAACATCTACATGGTGCGTGCACAGTGTGATGGGGTGGCACACAGATATGATGTGACACCCAGTGCTCAATGGTGTGAAGCCACAACATCGGCTGTGTCACCGCCACGATGCCCTTCACAGATCACTGTGCAGATGTCGTACATGTCATAGCAATGTATTTCCAACAGTATGCCAGCACAGCAGTGTGAATGTGACCTGCCACCATCATTATGTCTTCCAGATAATGCCACGCTCCGACTTCCACCATTTAGCCGACAGGAGGAGGAGGTCATCATACCATACCTCCAGAGTAACTACAACGCCTGTTTAGCCATGTGCCACAGCAGGCACAAGAACGGCAGGAGATGTGGGAGGAGTTGTGCAGGAGGGTGAACAGCGTGGAACCAACCGCAGCTACCAACAAATCCGCAGGCACTGCACAGACCTGATCCGCATGCAAGACAGCGTGCCGCTGCAATCGCCAGGCAACAACGTGGGACAGGTGGTGGGCCACCAACACAGCCCCCACTCACAGCTACGGAGGAGCTCCTGGCCAGTCTGGGGACACCCACGAACAACACGCAGAACCACTTGCGTCCATCGTGGAGGTGGGTGTCTCCCGAGCTATGAGCCTGGAGCCGCATGGTAAGTCAGTGTTGCATGTTTGTATGATAGGCGACGTGGGTGTCATAGTACAACACATGATATAGCAATACATGCCAGGTATATGGCCACACAAGATGCAAACCATTGTATGCTATGTTGTGTTAGCAGACATGTGCATAGCACATGCAACCACACACATGCATGATGTGTCATGCACAGTGCTGACCGTGGAGATAGTAATGGCTAATGTGTATACCTTTGTGTAATGCCTTTACAGGTACGTCTGGCGTGTCGCAAGGACAAGGGTTTGTTGCAGGTAAGTCTGTTGCTAGTCAAACGCATGTTCTGCTGTATTGATATTCCCCATGTGTCTAGGCATGACATGCTCACCTGTGTGTGCCCCCGTCACGGTATACAGCTCGCACCACCCGACATACACACCACCCATGTACAGTAGATACACCTGCTATCGTAGAGTGGTATGACACCACACAACCAATTGGTGTGTTACGTGCATTCAGCTATGCATACAATGGTGTAGGTGTTACACAATGGCTGCATGTGTAGTATGCATTGGTATGCCAGTGCAGTATGGACACAGTACCACAGAGTGAGCTGTGATCTGGCCAGAGCACAGGTGTTACCAATGTGACCCATGCCCCTGCATCGGGTGCACACGTTGTGACATGTTGCATGCCATGTCCCATGCACGTGGATGTCTGGCTGCAGCATTGTCACACCATGATATGACCTATGCACAACATAGCAGACATACACACTGTCAGCATATCCAGAGAATGTGACACGTCACACTAGTATGGGTGTATGTCACATGGGCCACCACAGGGACGTGTGCACGATGTCTACCACACACAATTGTCAATGAGTCAGACAGACAAGGCCATGGTTGATACCTACAGGCATGTTGCCACACAGCACATCCACAGTGGGTACTCACCATTGCACCCTGTACACACATAGTGGGTTCATCAATGTAGTGGACCCCCTGGACATCTGATGTAGTACACCAGTGACATGAAATTCCTCTCCACAGCTACTACAGGTGCCTCCAATGTCCACTATATATGCTGCTGAGCAGCTGAACTGACTTACAGACATGGCAATGTAATGCGCCCAGGTCACGCGATCGCACAGACACATAGCTGTGTCCTGCTACTGTGCAGTGGCACAGAGCCCGCACCACACACCGGAAAGCTATGCACACAGCTCACAGCAAACGCACCTGCACAGACATCACTGTTACACATACATTGTATCTGTACACTGTACACATAACACTGCACCATGACAGCCATTGTGATGTGGGGCATGCGGTGGGACACCATCTTCACATGTCCAAATGATACCGCACATGTTTGCGGTGTACATTACATAGTGTCGGCAGCCATGTGTACTCTCAACTTGCCCGCGGCCACACGGTGTATCACGCTGATGCATGCAAACTACCATGAATGTGTGTACTGCATGCCTACTAAATGACACCTGCCTGTTGTACTGTCCCCACCAGGGCAGTGTACATACTGCCACTATGAATGTCTGGTCTGCATTCACTGGTCTGTGTTGTGTGAATGCTGCATGCCACCTGCATTATCACATGCATGCTGTGTGTGTGTGTGTGTGTGTGTGTGTGTGTGTGTGTGTGTGTGTGTGTGTGTGTGTGTGTGTGTGTGTGTGTGTGTGTGTGTGTGTGTGTGTGTGTGTGTGTCTGTATTGTAACCGATGGTATGTCTTTGTATTGACAGGTGCTGTAGGTGCGCATCGCTCCCGCGGTCAATCTGATGCTAGTGTCCCCACAGATACTAGTGGTGATGAGCATGTGCATGAGGCACAGGCAGGGTTGTCACAGGCAGAGTCTGTGCCACTGGAGAACATCACACATACGCCCCTTTCATCCCCGCACACGGTTCAGATGCCGACACATACCCCAACACCGTTGCCCATAGATGACGGTCAGTCAGCGGCTGTTGTCCCCGAGCAGGAATGTGTGGTGGCTGCAGAAGGTGTGGGTACACACGATGTTGCCAGTGTAAGGACTGGTGCAGTGCCACGCAGGCATGTGGCAGGTGCTGCCCGTAGGGCGAGCACCGCTAGACATACACCTGCCGTACAGGGTGCAGCAGCTGGTATAACCAGACGCATGTTCCAGACTGTAATGGCGGCGCAGGCACGCGCTTTAACGGCAGAACCAGGAAGGGCAGAGGCTGCAGAGGTCCGCAATCCGCATTCTAAATGACAGCATCCAGGCATTGGCGAATGCACAACAGCATCTTGCCGATGTTCTGGATAGGAGATTGGGCGACATGGCTGGTCTCCTCGACCGAGGCTTGGCCATCCTTGAGCGCATGCAGTCCGTGCAGGAACACCAGGTAGGGGTGAGGCATAGGCACGTGGGCGTGTGCCAGCAACACCACCTGCTGCAGGTCAGCGTGCGCCACCTCCCATGCCCACACAGACAGTGATGGTAGCAGTAGCACTGCAGCTGCTACTACACCATCCACACCAGGACAGAGCAGGCCACGTGGACGTGGCCCTGACGGCCCCGCGTGGGCACGCTTCCAGCGGACATGTGACATCGGAGAGTGGACAGTCTGTACCTCCACCCGGTCGTGCCTGCGACCCCAGGCAGGCGCTGGTCACTGGCCGCCGGCAGACACAGTGAGCCGTAACACCTGCACTGTACAGTCAGGGGCTGCCAAGCATACCCCGTGTAGGCATCACAGATGACTGAACTGTGTACACACACACCCACACACAGCAGACACAACTGTAGGGCTCCACCACACCCACATGCAATCTACATAGTCATGCCCACTCAATGCACTGGCCCTTACACACACACATGATGTCATCCATTGGTACAGCCCATGCCTGTGGCACACATATCACCCTGTGCATATGATTAAGTCTCTGCCACATAACTGTGAGCCACACCATCAATGCACGGTTAAGCTAACATATTATGATGCACAGGGTGGACACGATAGTGAGAGGTGTATGTGATACCTGTGTCCGCATAGTACGGCTGTGTATGTTGTGGTGTGTGTGTATGGCTGGTGACAGGTGTGTATGTGATGTGGGTTGTGCACGGACATCATGCAGCAGACATACCATGCAGGACAGGTGCAGCATTCATTGATATGTGTACACAGTATGTGTGGTGGTTACATGTGTAGCACCATGTCGGTGCAGTTAACCCGCATGATACTGATGGTGTACTTGCACGTGCCTACTGGGAGCACTGTAATTAGTTCCCCACGTAGTCGTGGGTACCCACAGGCATGTCTGGCAAAATCAGCATAGCACAGTTACCCTCATCCCGCATGGACCCCTACATAGGTACATAGGCGCACATGAACGTAACAGGATATGTGCCCTACGACATGTGTGGACCTAGCATGACTGTGTGTGGCATCTAACACCCCTCAGGATGGGGATGCCATATCCATCAGTCCCCAGTCCCTGGTCTAGCAGTGACTCACAGAGGTTGACTGGCGATAACTATCGCCACACATCCACACGCCATTAGCAGTCCTGGACAAAGGCAGTCAGGGCCTTTCCTTCACATGGCCTGGCACTCCTCCCCGTGTTGTAGGGGTGTCTGGCCGCTACCCTGTTCCCCAGCACGTCCCACTCATCTTTGAGTTGAGGTGTCTGACAGTCGCTTCTGTGCCCGTGGTTTGCATGGGGCCTGGGAGGTGGAATGTGCCCATGTCACCCAGGTCAGACATGGCCGTGTATGTCAGGCACAGATCACCATGGAGCAGCTGTGCTGTGAAGATCCACAGCCGGTGTCCCCTTGGCCGTGCAGCTTGTGACACATGTCCTAGCACCGCCATCCCCGCCTTGTGGAACGCTTATGTCCTTCCGAGTGCTGCAGGCGTCAGGTTAGCTACAGGCCACATGTGCCATTGTACGCAGTCATTGCAGTGGTGTGTGATGTGTACAGGGGTACAATGAACACCCCTGATGTGGTTGCCATTCCATCCAGACCAGGAGGCCACAATGGAATGTCTTCACACCCACATTGCCATTGTGTGTGTTGACAGAGGTTGCCGACAGGTGTGGTAGCCATTTCCTGAACATGTCCACCATCTTTAATGGCATCACCCACATGTGACATTGGGACGAACATGTCCTTCACACTGGGTAGGGCTGCACCTTCTCTGGCATTTAGTAGCAGGCCATGGCTCTGGCACCAGTCATCCATGTCTATGACGCCTAGGTGGATGTTCGTGTAACATGGGGTGTTGGGTATGTTGGCCGCGCGTAGTCATCTGCATACCTTGTCTGCTACAATCCCCTATGATTGCATGTACATTAGACGGTCGGATGCCATATGGCAGGGGGCACAGGAGTGAGCCCTGTGGGCCTCCACTGGGTCCAGATATGAGTGTGACAAGGCACCTTGAGCACCAACCCTGTGTGGTGTGACCTCCAACCTGTCTGAGAAGCATCAGGTGACATATGTCCCCACATGTATGCTGGCGAGCCTTTCCATGGGTCCCATGTGTAGTGTGCTCTGAACGCTCCCACCAGGTCATGGTACTGTGTGCAAACCCACGTATCCCCATCAATGGCCTTGGTGACCACTCCAGACTGGACGAGCAGGTTCGGGAGGCAGGATCCGCCTTGACTATGTAGTTGTGGGTATGTTCCAGTATTGGCTGTACACCACTATCTGTAACCATGACCACCTGTATGGACCTCCACACAGCTTTGCAGACAACACTTGTCAAGTGTATAGGGTGTGGCTGTTGACAGTCCATAGGAGCACTACCCTGGCATAGTGGGACCACAGATGCCATATGGCATCCATTGGGGACATAGCCCATAGTAAGGCTAACATGACACAGTGGCCGCATGTGTGGGCCGAGGGCCTCAAAGAGGATGGGTAGCACACAGCCAGGGACACCATCGGTGCCCATTGCTGACGTGTCAAACACCATAGAGATATGGGATCACTCCAGGCCATATGACATGTTTGGGAGGATACACTCTGGTTGGATGGATATGTTCCCTGTTGGGGATGTATGCATGGAACATGTCCTGTGGTATGCAGACAATGTCTGTGGGTGCAGTGACTGTTGTACCATTCTGGACCATTTCCAGGCAAGTCTGTGTGCCCCCAACCATGTCCTTACCACAGTTAGGGAAGGCCCTGTGGTTGTCTCATGTGCCCTCTGCAGTACCACTCCCACGAGCGGACCTGGATGATGGTATGTGGGGCCGTATGGTGACGCCGGTATGAATGGGTGATGGTTTCCTTGGTACTGTCATTGCCCTGCCATGTAGTAGCTCCAACTGTTGATGTACAGGTAGTCAGTGGCTGCGGTCCACCACACCATGTGCCTACCTGTGGTGGACAAGGTCCTGATGTCATCATGTTTGCCTGTTGCAGACATGCATGTGGGTGGTCGGGAAGGCATTCGCTAGGGCGCTTGCCGGTCTGGCCTCTGTTCAACATTGGCATGGAGGACTTGTAGGGTACCACACCGGTCGTATGATGTGTGTGGTTTTCTGTGGAGAGGTCATCACTGAGGTCTCCCATGCTGGTGTTGGTTACAGTGAGTGGATGACCAGTGGATCCACTATACGGTCTTGCATCACCATTGAGGGCTGTACGTCCTGTGTGGGGCATATCCTCACCATGCGTGATGGGCAGAACTGTCAGACATCCCCCCCTAGTATGTATGGTGCATGGCTGTTTAACAGTGGCCAGGTGTGTGAACACCTGGGACTGCTGGCACTGTGTTGTGCCATGGGTAATGTTCCCAGGCTATGTATGGGTGGTTCATGTCACCCAATACGGTGCTGTTGTGAGAGCATGCCCACTCACCAGTGTCCTCAGGACATCTGTGAAGGTATCCTGTGTTTGGGAGGGTTGTCTGTAGCATGCAACAAACTGTAGGCCAGTCCTACACATGGTTAATTGCACCTAGATATTCCCCGCAGCAACAACAACGTCTGTGGCATGACCGGTTGTTGTTGTGTGGCCGGACACACAGGATGGTCCGCATTCCGCCACCCATGCCGCCGCACCATGTGTATGCATGTCTGATCTGTGCCGACTCTAAGTGTCTGAGCATGCCCAGTAGGCAGCTGTGTAGATAGACACACAGCACAGTGCACACCGCGCCGCCTGCAGTTATACCGGTGCATGCCTGTATCCCCACGCAACGGCCACGCCTGTGGCATGGCCAGGTTTCTGTTGTGGCTGGACACACACGACGGTCCACATTACGCCACCCATGCCGCCGCAACATGTGTATGCATGTCTGCCCTGTGCCGAGTCTAAGTGTCTGAGCATGCCCAGTATGCAGTGATGTACTGATCAGTAGTTACTTGTTATTCTCGGCTGCAGCACTAACGTGTTAGTGTACCGCGACCTTGGGATGGTAACAGACCGCGGACTGCGACTCTGTCCGAACACCCGATCGGGCATTGCCTCTGCAAATGATACCACTCACGAGGGGTATGTCTCCTGACAGCGCCTGCTCAGTAAACTCGGTAGCTGCTCTGTAAATGCTTCATACTGTAGTGTGTTCATGTAGATAGGCGAGGTTCGCCCCCGCCCTTCCGTGTGTGTGTGTGTGTGTGTGTGTGTGTGTGTGTGTGTGTGTGTGTGTGTGTCTCTGTGTGTGTGTGTTTCCAGCTGCCTCTGCGACTGATTATGCTTTTAGACGCTCCGCAACACATGCCTTGGCTATTGCCAACTATTGTCTTGCGGGTGACGTCAGCAGCCTACAAGTATGCCTGTGACAGCGCTCTGTTTAGCAAACTCGGTAGCTGCTCTGTAAATGCTTCATACAGTAGTGTGTTCATGTAGATAGTCGAGGTTCGCCCCGCCCCTTCCGTGTGTGTGTGTCTCTGTGTGTGTGTGTTTCCAGCTGCCTCTGCGACTGATTATGCTTTTAGACGCCCGCAACACATGCCTTGGCTATTGCCAACTATTGTCTTGCGGGTGACGCCAGCAGCCTACAAGTATGCCTGTGACAGCGCCTGTTTAGCAAACTCGTAGCTGCTCTGTAAATGCTTCATACAGTAGTGTGTTCATGTAGATAGTCGTAGGTTCGCCCCGTCCCTTCCGTGTGTGTGTGTCTCTGTGTGTGTGTGTTTCCAGCTGCCTCTGCGACTGATTATGCTTTTAGATGCCCGCAACACATGCCTTGGCTATTGCCAACTATTGTCTTATGGGTGACGCCAGCAGCCTACAAGTATGCCTGTGACAGCGCCTGTTTAGCAAACTCGATAGCGCTCTGTAAATGCTTCATACAGTAGTGTGTATCATGTAGATAGTCGAGGTTCGCCCCGCCCCTTCCGTGTGTGTGTCTCTGTGTGTGTGTGTTTCCAGCTGCCTCTGCGACTGATTATGCTTTTAGACGCTCCGCAACACATGCCTTGGCTATTGCCAGCTATTGTCTTGCGGGTGACGTCAGCAGCCTACAAGTATGCCTGTGACAGCGCTCTGTTTAGCAAACTCGATAGCGCGTTCTGTAAATGCTTCATACAGTAGTGTGTATCATGTAGATAGTCGTAGGTTCGCCCCCGCCCCTTCCGTGTGTGTGTGTCTCTGTGTGTGTGTGTTTCCAGCTGCCTCTGCGACTGATTATGCTTTTAGACGCTCCGCAACACATGCCTTGGCTATTGCCAACTATTGTCTTGCGGCTGACGCCAGCAGCCTACAAGTATGCCTGTGACAGCGCCTGTTTAGCAAACTCGGTAGCTGCTCTGTAAATGCTTCATACAGTAGTGTGTTCATGTAGATAGTCGTAGGTTCGTCCCCCGCCCCTTCCGTGTGTGTGTGTCTGTGTGTGTGTGTGTTTCCAGCTGCCTCTGCGACTGATTATGCTTTTAGACGCCCGCAACACATGCCTTGGCTATTGCCAACTATTGTCTTATGGTGACGCCAGCAGCCTACAAGTATGCCTGTGACAGCGCCTGTTTAGCAAACTCGATAGCTGCTCTGTAAATGCTTCATACAGTAGTGTGTATCATGTAGATAGTCGAGGTTCGCCCCCGTCCCTTCCGTGTGTGTGTGTCTCTGTGTGTGTGTGTTTCCAGCTGCCTCTGCGACTGATTATGCTTTTAGACGCCCGCAACACATGCCTTGGCTATTTCCAAATATTGTCTTGCGGGTGGCGCCAGCAGCCTACATGTATGCCTCTGACAGCGCCACGCCAGTTAACTCGGTAGCGTTGTGTAAATGATTCATACTGTACTGAGTTCATGTAAATAGGCGAGGTTCATCTCCGTCCCTTCCATGTGTGTGTGTGTGTTTCCGTTGCTTTCGACAATACAACTGAATAAGCAAATAGTTAAAGTGTTCACAATCAACAGTGTGATATTTAAAATCATGTTAAGACTCACATTGTTGATTGTGAACATTCTTAGACATAGCATATTTCCTGCACATCGCTAGGAAACAACGAAAACGTTGCATGTTTTAATGAACTGTTCAAATGTTACGAAGACTTGTGTTGTGTCGAACTACGGTGACTATTCTTGCTGCAGGTTGCCGGTTTGTTTGTGTTTCATAGTACAATATCATGTAATACGTGTGTTCATAGTATGCTTTCTGTGATGTTGACATGTGTGTGTTTCGTTAGCAGTACGTCTCTGCTTTCTATGCTGTGGCTACATCTCCATTGCTCGCATAGAAAGTGACTAATGGAAGTGTAAGGGTGGACATTTAAAGCCTGGATACTTCCATGTTATGCGTAAGTCTCACGGGGCCAACGGGTGATAGCGCATACATGTCTATGAAGTACCTTTGGATACCATATGCGACCTGTCGTGGACGAAATGTTTATGTTGACTGTTCCATCTACCTATGTGTGACATGGTTTGTGGCCATAGGGTGCCAGCAAGTCTTCCCTGTTCATTGGGTGTTTGCCATGGTGTATTGACATCAATCCTATTAATTCACCGAAGGATGTCTTTCTTTGGTGTCAACGCCATAGTTTGACCATCCTATGTCATTCCCAGCAGACGTGGAGATTGTGCCATTGGTATCTTTACACAGGTGACCCATCTGTTCCACTGTATGGAAGCGCGTGATCCCCATAGATGTGCTGGCACATGGAGTGTTGTGTACCGGTATCTGCCCAGCGGTCTTTCTTGAATGGGGAGTGTGTACTGTACACCGTGATCTGTATTCCCTGGGTTATGCCTTGCAACAGCTGTGGATTCCCCAGGTTTGCAGCTATGGGTGCCATCTTGGCCGACGCTTGTCCATCCATGGAACTGCCTACTGGACACTAGTATCGGGCTGTCAACATTTCACAGCTGCATTCTCCATTTCCGTGGATGATCGGTATTAGTATTGCGGAGTAACGATATGTTATGGCCACGCCCCGCACATGGGCGGACGATGAATCATCTGCCAATCCACACCGACACCCATATTTGCATACCCACAATCCCATGTCTGCAACCCTCGACAGTACCCCTTGCACACCCTTCATGTGTGCGGAAATGGGATGTGAACGACGCATGGATGCAGCAGCCTGGGGAGTCCTATTCATATGTCCTGCATTTCATGGACGGCTGTCATCACCCTTGAATACACTTGTGGTGCATATATCTACCTGTGCCGTAGTCACGGCTGTCACCTCTTCCGGTTCACACTATGTTGCTCACACTCACTTAAGGAGTAATTTTTGGGTCCTGCAATGGACACCGATGTGCATATGTAAAGTTTAGGACATGTTGGACTGTGTCCATTCAGCCAGTGGGTTTGACTGCCGCCGTATGTTCCCCATTCCCGGATGTCTGTCCGCCTACCCATATTATGTAGTGCTACGTAACCTGTGTCCTTCCACAATTTACCCATAGGGTGTTACTGTAGTCCTGCAGGTTGGCAACTGCTTTAGATAATCCTCACAGGTACCATTGTGAACTATCCGCCACTGTATTGTCAGTATAACACAGCCGGTACATGTAGAACCTATTTATTCATGACAGTATGTCGGTTATGTGTGTGAACGCCATATTTTAGCGATAGTATGACCTTCCTAGTTGACGTTGTTGGTGTGCCATTAATATGTGTTCCACAGGTCGCAGGTATGTTCCGCAGAGTGGAAGCGGGTGATCCCCACATACTTGATAGCACCTTCGCTGCTGTGTACGCTGGGATTCGCATGGCAGGATGGATGTCTACGGGGTGTATCTACTGCTGTTTCCATCTTTATGTCCTGTGTCATGCCCTACTACGGCTGTGTGATTCCACCAGGTTTGCTATTATGGGTGCCATCTTGTCCATCCTTGGGAAATGCCTACTGGACACTGATGTAGGGCTGAACACATTTCACACATGCCTTTAGCATTACCCTATGGATGCTTTGCATCCTTACTGGGGACTAAGGCACGTCCTGTACCCGCAGCCCTCCCACGGGGTGGGACAACGGATTATCTGCCAAACAACACCGAGCCCCATTTTGCATACCCAGGATACCATGGCTGCAACCCCCCACGGTACGCATGACACATCCTTCATGTGTGCGGAACTGGGATATGGACGCACATGTATGGACACGGCAGTCTGGGGACCTCTGTTCATATGTCCTGCATGACATGGGCAGGTATCATCAACCTTAAACACGCTGGTGGTGCATATGTCTAGCTGTGCCATAGTCACGGTTAGTACTTTGATTGGCTGATCCCAGTGGATAACGGAGCAGACATCGTAATTTTTGGAGTCCTACAATGGACACCGATGTGCATTTGTAAAGTGTAGAACGTGTTTGACTGTCCCCATCTGGCCAGTGGTATTGACTGCCGCTGTATGTTCCCCAGTCGTGGATGTCTGCTTGACTACCCATCGTTTGTATGACATGGCCTATCTATATCCACGTGCCAGTATGCGGAAATACAGCAAACCTGCCCATCTTCATAAACGACATTATGGAACATATATCGGCAGAAACAGACACTGTCAAATACGATAGACTCCACAGTGAAAGGATACTGAGCTCTCTCAACTACTAACATGGGGCACCGTCGTAGTACGGATTTCATGACATAGCCGTCCCTAATACACTTCCTTCAGAGTCGGTTTAAAGCGAAATAATCAATAAACCTGCTCATAGTTAGGTGGACAGTGCTCCAAGTCTTGATTATAACGTGACATATACATATCAGTGTTGCATGCCTTACTTCATGGAAACAATACGGCAACAATGTGTTAATATATATACAATATTGGTAAATACAATCAGTATCCGGACACATAGTTGATCATTGCTGAGAGTGCACCTTAGAATGTAGTGTGTTGATCAGGTTATTGTATATCGATGTGTATAATAGTAGCATTACGATAACAAAGCATGGAATCAATAAGTACTATTTAAGCATATATTTGACAATTATGAATGTAAACGTGGGCAGGAGACATCCGTAACCTTCCCTGGTTCCACTGGATCACACACGCACACATACACCGCATGTCCGGATTGTGGGTTACGCGACGCCGCATACGCATATCCGTAGTCCGCTTATATATGTTTACAGTGTCTGTGTGGTTACGTGTTTTATGCTACTTGTGACTATTCCGCAACATATGTCTGATCCGTTGACGGACGTGTGCAGAAAGCACTTACAGCTTTATATATGTAACAGTCTTTGCAGCATGGACGCTTTACGCACACGCACATCTATATGTTCTATAGTCGTAATTCCAACGTGACTGCAGTCACGCTTGACGCCACTGTGACCAGTGCACGTCAGCTGTTCGTTGTCATTAATATGCATACCCTTGGTACCTATGTACATTTACATATCACCCCCCCCGCACACACGCACGTCACAGGCATCCATTCTCCTGCTGGGAAAGGTGCGGTACTGCATGTTGAACATTCCTACCCTCGCCATGGCCCAGGATGCATATGTCACCGCAGGGCTGTTCAGATGACAGCTGCTTATATCCCATACGCATACAGGCCTTCGATTGTCAGGGTGTTGCTGTGGTGCTTTGGGTTTGGTCTTGGCCGCCCACTGTACGGGACTGCCCTGACCCTGTACGAATGTTAGATGAGTCACATGGGCACGCTTTGTCCGTGTCCATGGTACCATGTCACGCCCCCAATTAGTCAGAACTGCGCTCGATTGGCCGGTGTATCCGTTGTAGATCTCGTTATACTAATTGCACACGGTCTGATCGAACCAACCAATTTCCATTACTAACCCTCCGTATGTATGGCCTGTGTCGCAATATTACAAGGGTTTAACATTGCGTGACGACTTTCACTGAGCCACAGACATGTCCGTTGCTTTGTTTGGCCCGGTTCCGCTGTGCTACACATTTAACATGGCGAACAGGTTGAACAGCTCAGACACGAGGACATCGGGTTGTCCGTCGTTGTCTATTATTGAATGTCTCTGTGGAGTTTGTTTCACAAAGCGACACATTGTCGGCATTGTTAACGGGCATCTCGCAGTACGCCCGCACCGCCGCTGGTGACGATGTCTGCCTTTGGCCGTAACAGGCATTATGCTGTGCCATTATGTCTGGGGATATATGGTTTCCTTCCTTACATAGATGATGTGCCATACTAGCAATGACCCTAGCGATGACCCGGCCTGGGTGTGGGTACTGCTGTATTACCCACGGGAAGAGTGGCCTTAGGGTAAGTGGTGACCTAGGCAGAAGTTGCCACAGATACATCACCCGCTACCCCCCTCCTGGTCTACCTACACCAAATAGAGTCTGGAAAGGTGCCCCAAGTAGAGCAACACCCTAGACGGCTACCTACTTGGCCTATGCCTAAGGCCGGCTATGTGTGTGGTCCCTTGGGCATCGGACTCGGGAACGTGCACGGCTGCCGTGGGTATGTCCAGCATTACCCACATCCAGCCCCAAGGCAGTCAACACAGCATCCATGGGTCCACATGGTGTCCCAGCTGTGTACTCCAGGAACTCTATGGGGAATTTAACCCACACTTAGGACAGCTGTTTAATCCTAGCCTCACCTCAGGATACGTACCTGAGTAGTAGCACAGGGCGACTGTAGTCACACTCCACATAGATGGTGCCTCCACTGACCCTGGTTATTACCATACCATTAGTTTGACAAGCCTTATCTGCAAAGCCATGGAGATGGATCATAATGGGACACATAGATAAAGACATAGGGGACCCGATACTTTGGATACAACCCAGTTTAGCTTGGTCATAGTCAGATCATGCCCTTTACACGTGTTTCACTTTGTAGAATCAGTCACCAAGGCCATTGCTGAGGGTAAAGCAGTCCATACAGCCTACCTCAACCCGCAGAGGCCTTCGACACAATACCCCTCGGGTATACTTGATAAACCCGTCATCTTGAATGTAAATCCATACATCGCCATATGGGTTGCAAACGGGCTAAGTCACAGAACACACATGGCCATAGTTGCTGGCGCCATGTCATACTCACAGCCAGTCACAGGTGGTGTCCCATGGGGCTCAGTCCTGGGTCCACTATTTCCAGCATCTACGCTTCCAATGTACACGCACAGGGGGTTATGGTGACAATGTTTGCAGACGACTGCAAACCGGATGCCAAAGTCAGACACACATCTGACACAGATATCCTTCAGGAGTGCCTCACAGATGTGGATAAGTGGTACCAGAGACATGTCCTACAGCTAAATGCCAGGAAATGCATAGGCATACCCTTCGGAAAGAACAAGGTTACCCCGAGCTACCATATAGGTGGCAATCCACTGCGCACGGAGGGGTTACTAGAGATCTGGGGACACGTGTTGATGTTAACCGCTTGTTATACACACATGTTTCTACCATAGTTAGGTAGACCTTCCACATTGCCCACATCATCATGAAGGGATTCACATCTAGATCAGGGAGGTCATTGTCCCCTTGTACTCATCACCAATAGACCTATGATTGGGTACAATGCCCCTGCTCAGAATGTATCTGACCCAACACCTGCAGCAGCTGGAAAGGCACCAACAGTTCTTCGACAAACGGATGCAGGGTCTCAGGTATATGTGTTATACTGACCGACTGAAAGAATTCCAGCTGTATACAGTTGCATACCACTTGCCCAGAGGTGACCCGTGCCTGGCATGCACGGCTAAGTCGAACCCAGATCTGATGACTATGCTTCACGTAAATAAGTTAGATCCCTCAGAACCACAAGGGCAGCTGACGTACACCTTGACACTGTCATTAATCGAATGTGTTGTTGGGACGGATTCATCACCCAGACACTCACTATGCTGTGGAACGACATCCCAGTGCATGTGAGGGCAAGCACCTCACTGGCCTTGTGTTAGTATTTGCACATGGATGTCTGAATTGATTTATTTAAGTAACCTTCTAAATGAATGTTACATTAGCACATTGTGAATCTTTACATTTCGTTGGTCTATTTTACAGTAGTCATAATCATACGGTTTATGTGTATATATTATGGTTCATTTATATTACTAGGTGTCTGCAGTTCTGTTAATATATTGGCACAATCCGTAGGACATATATATGTATCTTACACAGTCAGACATTTGGAAAACATTTTATGTTGGTTCATGTTTCATATATGTACATATATTTCTATTTTCCGATGAAGACTGTACCTTTCGAAGCAATGTCTGATGTCCTCACTGTGTGGGATGTGTAACCCAAGTAAGGTTTGTTCGCTTGTCTGCCTTTAAGGCATGTAATTAGTACCTAGCACATCTAATGTACCGACCAATTAATGCTTGTAAATGTAGTAGGTTGGACTGCATTGTATGTAGTCTGAATAAGTCTGCTTATGAAGCAGACGAAGTGGGCTCCAATAGACTATGGTGACTGCCTTTAATTCTTGGTGTGCTCTGGTTGGTCACTGACGGTCCCTACATTACCTCGTCTTTGCTTTGGACTTCATCGGCTGGTTGTCTGTGTTTGTTGTATGGGGAATGTCAACTGTAGTCCCTATGTGTATGACTTGTGTAATGCCTTACTACGCAGTGTAATTCCAGGTTTGCAGTTATGGGTGCCATCTTAGTCATACGCTTGTCCATCCATGTGAATTGCCTACTATACACTGGTATAGGGCTGTACACATTTCACACCTGCATTTTGCATTCCCCGGAGTATGGTGTGCATTATTAGCGGAGAGTGACGCATGTGTTACGACACGCCCTCCCACGGGCGGACAAAGGATTGCCTCATGTAAACAACACCGAGGCCAGATTCTACATACCCAGACTCCCTTGACTGCAACAGTGGACAGTACCCATTACACATCCTTCATGTGTGCTGCAGTGTGATGTGGACGCAGCTGAATGGACCCGATACCCTGGGTATTTCTGTGCATGTGTGCTGCAGTTCATGGACAGCTATCATCAACATTGAACACGCTATGCGCCTATGTGTACCTGTGACGTGGACGACAATTTGGTCACATGAGTAATGCAGGAAGCTAGCAGGCATTCTCTGAACAGAATTTTTGGGTCCTACAATGGACACCGATGTGCATATGTCAAGTTAGATGTTGCTGGACTGTGTCCACCTGCCCAGTGCTTTTCACTGCTGGTGTATGTTCCCCAATCGCGGATGTCTGTTTGACTACCCATTCCACATGGTGCTACATAACCAGCTGATTTAGTACTGTGAACAAATGACATACATCCAAAGATGCTGGTTACCAACTGCTTCATATAAACCTCAGACATCCCAATGGGACATATCCGTCACTATATTTCCAATATAACACCACCGGAACATGTTGCTTAGCTATGCATTCATTTAACCATGTTGTCTTCATAGGTGGGAATGCCATAGTTTACATATCCTACTTGACGTTGTGTGTGTGCCATTAGTATGTGTTCCACAGGTCGCACATCTGTTCCGCTTGCACGGTGAAGGGTGCTCCTCAGTCTGTTGCTGGCAGACTGAGTGCTGTGTACGCCGGTGTTGGCACGACAGTCCGGCTTTGTATGTGGAATGTCAACTGTAGTCCCTATGTGTATTTCCTGTGTTATGCCTTACCGCGGCTATGTCATTTACCCGGGTTTGCAGTTGTGGGTGCCATCCTGGCCATACGGGTGTCCATCCATGACAATTGCCTACTGGACACTAGTATAGGGCTGTACACATTCCACACCTACATTTAGCATTCTCCGGAGTATGGTTTGCATTATTAGCGGAGAGTAAGGCAGGTGCTACAAGACACATCCCTCCCACAGGGCGGCGGCACGGATTGCCTGCGAAACAACACCGAGCACAGAGTCTACATACCCAGAATCCCTTGACTGCAACAATTGACAGTACCCATTACACATCTGTCATGTGTGCGGAACTGTGATGTGGATGCAGTTCTATGGACCCGGTACCCTGGGTATTTCTGTGCATCTGTGCTGCATTACATGGACAGCTATCAGCAACATTAAACACGCTATGGGTGGATATGTGTACCTGTGACGACAATGAGTTCAGGTACGCGTTGAAATAAGAAATTATTCGATTCTTTCCACAATTTTGGGTCCTACAATGGACACCACTGTGCATATGTAAAGTGTAGAGCTTGTCGGACTGTGTCCTTGTGAGCAGTGGGTTTCACTGATACTGTGTGTTCAGGAATCGCGGATGTCTGTTGGACTACCCATTCCACATGGTGCTACATAACCAGGTGATTTAGTACTGTGGACAAATGACATACATCCAAAGATGCTGGTTAGCAAATGCTCCATATAAACCGCAGACGCCCCAATGGGACATATCCGCCACTGTATTTCCAATATAACACCACCGAACATGTTGATTACCTATGTATTCATTCAACCATGTTGTCTTCGTAGGTGGAATGCCATAGTTTACACATCCCACGTGACGCTGTGTGTGTGCCATTAGTATGTGTTCCACAGGTTGCACATCTGTTCCGCTGTACGGTAGTCGGTGCTCCTCAGTCTGTTGCTGGCAGACTGAGTGCTGTGTACGCCGGTGTTGGCACGAGGGTCCGGCTTTGTATGTGGAATGTCAACTGTAGTCCCTATGTGTATTTCCTGTGTTATGCCTTACCACGGCTATGTCATTTACCCGGGTTTGCAGTTGTGGGTGCCATCCTGGCCATACGGGTGTCCATCCATGACAATTGCCTACTGGACACTAGTATAGGGCTGTACACATGCAACACCTCCATTTAGCATTCTCCGGAGTATGGTTTGCATTATTAGCGGAGAGTAAGGCAGGTGCTACGCACATCACTCCCATGGGCCCCGAGAAGGGATTGCCTGCGAAACAACACCGAGCACAGAGTCTACATACCCAGAATCCCTTGACTGCAACAACTGACAGTACCCATTACACATCCGTCATAAAAGCGGACTGCGATGTGGACGCAGTTGTATGGACCCGGTACCCTGGGTATTTCTGTGCATCTGTGCTGCATTACATGGACAGCTATCAGCAACATTAAACACGCTATGTGCATATGTGTACCTGTGACGACAATGAGTTCACTTAAGTGTTGAAAGAAGGCGGCATTCCTGTCTTTAGACAAATTTTTGGGTCCTACAATGGACAACACTGTCAATATGTAAAGTGTGGAGCTTGTCGGACTGTGTCCTTGTGAGCAGTGGGTTTCACTGATACTGTGTGTTCAGCAATCGCGGATGTCTGTTGGACTACCCATTCCACATGGTGCTACATAACCAGGTGATCTACTACTGTGGACAAATGACATACATCCAAAGATGCTGGTTAGCAACTGCTTCATATTAACCGCAGACATCCCAATGGGACATATCCGTCACTGTATTTCCAATATAACACCACCGGAACATGTTGCTTACCTATGCATTCATTTAACCATGTTGTCTTCATAGGTGGGAATGCCATAGCTTACATATCCTACTTGACGTTGTGTGTGTGCCATTACTATGTGTTCCACAGGTCGCACATCTGTTCCGCTGTACGGTAGCGGGTGCTCCTCAGTCTGTTGCTGGCAGACTGAGTGCTGTGTACGCCGGTGTTGGCACGAGGGTCCGCTTTGTATGTGGAATGTCAACTGTAGTCCCTATGTGTATTTCCTGTGTTATGCCTTACCACGGCTATGTCATTTACCCGGGTTTGCAGTTGTGGGTGTCATCCTGGCCATACGGGTGTCCATCCATGACAATTGCCTACTGGACACTAGTATAGGGCTGTACACATTCAACACCTCCATTTAGCATTCTCCGGAGTATGGTTTGCATTATTAGCGGAGAGTAAGGCAGGTGCTACGCACACATCCCTCCCACGGGGCGGGAGAAGGGATTGCCTGCGAAACAACACCGAGCACAGCGTCTACATACCCAGAATCCCTTGACTGCAACAATTTACAGTACCCATTACACATCCATCATGTGTGCGTAACTGTGATGTGGACGCAGTTCTATGGACCCAGTACCCTGGGTATTTCTGTGCATCTGTGCTGCATTACATGGACAGCTATCAGCAACATTAAACACGCTTGCGGTGCATATGTGTACCTGTGACGACAATGATTTCAGGTACGCATTGAAATAAGACATAATTCGATTCTTTCCACAATTCTTGGGTCCTACAATGGACACCACTGTGCATATGTAAAGTGTAGAGCTTGTCGGACTGTGTCCTTGTGAGCAGTGGGTTTCACTGATGCTGTGTGTTCAGCAATCGTATGTGTGCTTGACTACCCATACTGTGTTGTGCTACAGGAACCATGTCTTCCGACACCAGAAACCAATGCTATACATCCAATGTTGCAGGTTAACAACCACTTTCATACCATACCCAGAGGTCACGATTGGGAGGTATTGCCACTTTATTGTCGGAACAACACCCCCAGACTGTGTACATCATGGGAACTTTAGGCCAGTCTTACCGGCCATTTCCAAATGTAATTGGCAGACACATGTCAATACATGTATGATAACACATATTGTCATGCAGAAGTTGATCTATGTTATTTGGACATTGGCTTCTGCTTTTGGCATCCGTTGCTGTGAGTGTTGCCAGTTACCATACACATTGCTTGCTCAGAGGCAGACTACACAATACTGCGCAGTACTGTGGTCTCCTTTAATGACCCTGAGCCAGTGGTCGATGGTACGGCAGGCACTGCATCAATCACATTTGCCATCTACCAGTACCTACAGGACTGCATGAGCCAGTCATTCACTTACCCAACTGTGGTTCACTGTACCAATGCCATGCATCCAGTGTGGTGTACCCCAGCCATACACAAAATGTACAACACGAGGAGGTGGCTACTACAAGGTGGAGCAGACACCTTGTGAGGTGTGACACCCTTGGTCATCATATGTGTAGACCTACACACTGTCATGAAATAGTCCAGGGCACATTCCACAGATATACCTACATGGACCTGGCTAACAATCATACCACCTTCAGTTGCTATGCTGGACACCTGGGAGCTCAGTCCCACATATGCTCTGACTGGGTTCACATAGAGGTGGGGTTTACTCAACATACACACATTGCCAACATACAGGCTGACAAGTCCAGTGAGGACATCTCCACACCCTCCCCCACACATGAGGAGATGTGTGTACCACTGGTTTGTGGTCACCAAATGTTCTGTGACACACAGGTGGGACATGCTCTCCAAGGTAGTGGACATAGCATCGATGAGACCAGCTGGTGACCCCGCTGTGTACTCCACTATCTCGGTTATGAATTGGACCCACAGTTAGGACAGCTATTTCTTTGTAGCCTCACCTCAGGTAGGGTACCCAGGTTGTGTCACATGGCAACTGTAGTCCCACGTCAGGAGGCCAATACCTCCACTGAGGCTGGTTATTACTGTCCCATTACCCTGAGGAGACCTATCTGCAAAGACATGGGGAGGGATCATACTGTGGCTCGTACATGACTGCATAGGGGACATACTTACTTTGCCTCACACACGGTTTGTCTTGTTCAGGGCGGTTCATGCCTTTAAAGCATGGTTGACATTTTCAGGACAGTCGCCGCGCCACTGATGGCGTTGTTGCGGCCCATACAGCCTACCTCGACCTGGCAAAGCCCTCCATCACATTACCGCGCTCAGGTATCGCTGATAAACCCATTGGCTGGGATGTGAACACGCACATCACAGAATGTGTTGTAAACTGTCTATGTGACACAACCCACACGGTCATAGTTGCTGGCAGCATATCAGACCTACTGCCTGTCAGAAGTGGTGTCCCATGGGGCCCTTCCATGTGTGCACCCTGTCATACACCTACATCTTCACGGTACAGGCACACACAGGGGTGCTATGGGCAACAGTGTTTGTAGATAACTGCAAAACAGGTGCCATAGTGGGACAGACATCTGACACAGATATCCTTCAAGGGGCCTCCCAGGTATGCATATCTGCTGTCAGGGACATGTCCCACAGCTAAATGCAACGTCATGCAACATCATACCTGTGGAGAAGTACTAGGTCACCCCTGTCCAGCATATAGGTGGCTGTCCACTCAGCACAGGGGTGATTACCAGGAATCACGCGACAGTGTTGGACGGTCACCATTCATTCCACACACACGCTGTTATCGTGGTTGTGTGGGTCTTCTACATTGCCCACCTGTTGGTGCAGGGATTCACATCTACATCAGGCTAGGTCATTGTTCCCTTGTACCCATTATGTGTTACACCTATGATCTACTACATTGCCCCATTCAGACTGTATCTGACCATACACCTACAGCAGCTGGGAAGCCCACATAGGTTGATCGTTGTACAGATGCCGGATGACACCATTTTGTGTAATGCTGCCCCACATGTAGGACCCCTGCCACATCACGCGACATACCTGCTGTTTGGTGTTGACCTGTGCCTGACATACAAGGCCATGTCAACCCATATGTCATGTGTATGCTTCACCTACTGTATCCGCATCCCTCAGAATCACTAGGGCAGGTGACATTTACCCTGTCACGGTCATTCATGGATGTGTTTGGGTGACACATATATCACCCAGACAATCATTATGCTGTGGATCTACATCACAGTACATGTGAGACAGACATCCTTCCTAGCCTTGTTCGCAGCTATGTTGTCCATTGGATGGAGAATTGCAGGTATAGGCCAGGGATTACATCATTATCACTGCTTGACGGAGATACAGCAATATCATGGGTATTTCATCTGAAGCACAGAAGGTTGGCAAAGTCATCCTAACTATGGTGTAGTATTATGGCTGGGCCTGGGACGATGGCCTACCCTGTACCTATGGACGGTGAACCTATATTCATAGTTTGTCACATGTACAATTGTCTATCCACTATAGTCTTCGCCACTGTATATTTCTGTGGCACATGATTGTCCTCTGTATTACATGCAGGTATGCTGTGTACATTGCACATACGTCACAGTTGATGACAGTGTATCTGTGTCCCTAACACTGTGATACTGAGGACTACCACACAACCTTCACAGCATTACATGCATATGTCCATTCTATTCTTCTTTGGCCTATGGGGTGTTAAGGCAAACATTACTCATGTCCCTGTTTGTGCATGCTTCATGTTGGTGTTTGACCAGGCTCCGTTGCAGTCATGTGTTGGACGGTAGTGTGTCTGTGTGTTTGCCATGTGTTTTTATTGCCAGTACATCTGTGGGAGGTGTAGTTGGCACATGTTCCTCTTTGCAGGGACACCCATCCTGGTGTTTGTGTCATGCATCTGCACTTGGCACGTGCCATATGTCCTGTACTATTCCCACAGTCGTGTATGCCTTCATGCACTACTACTGCGTGTTACTGGCTGTGTGTATGTGGTACACATGGACATTGTGATGTTTGTCTTGACCTATTCCAATGCCAGAACGTAAACATCTGTCAATTAAGTATTTTAAATCAAACTGTAACACTCATTCGTATTTTCAACATGACACTTATTGACACAGGAAGCTGGGATTAATAACATTTTATTACTGTGCAGCAGGAGGCAAAGGAGTATGCAGTCAAAGTTTAGACATCTGTTCAACTCTATACATGTCACATCTGTATGAGCATTCTGTATACTATCATCTTTTACACACATTAATGATGTTGTCAGTCACAAGGCATTTACATTGCTAGAGTACAGAACATTGTATTCCTACAACAGTGCTCAGGTAATACTTATTACATGTTTTCCCACGTGGATAGCCCAACCTTGCGAGCCACATATTCAGTTAGACTGTACTTTGGTAAGTTCTGCTCTGACACGGTTCCAACACTGTTCATATTCAGTCCTCACTCCGTGTCCTACTAGGTTCCTGTGTCTCTCTGCTGAGCAGCTGTACTCTGTGTTACAGCTCAAAAGCCTATCCTCCTCAGTAGAAGGATGACAGATATACCTGTACATACATGTATTATTCTGTAACCGAGCAGATGACTAATGCTGACTGACATACACCTGCTGCACTGGTTACTGCTAGGGTTAGGTTCAATCACACTGCAGCTACACTACAAGCAATTACATGCATGAGAAGCTGTACTGCTATATTGTCAGGTAGAATAATATGCATTATACACTATTAGCTTCTAAAGTTGCACGTCATATTATGTTTAAATATGTATTTTGCTAACATTCTCCCTCCTTTGATTGCTTCTACTCTATCCAGAGACATATACAACATTATTTCATTCCCTGGCGTCTTCCTCTGTGGAACGTTTAACTAGGCAAGTAATTTGATGTACATTGCAAGTAGGATTGCATTTTCTATTGACAAATACCACTACAGGTCTTGATACATAGTGTCGGGTACAGGTATGTTGCCAGAGTCCCTGACTAATACTTACATGCACAGTATCCCGTACTAGACACATGCTCCCAATATGAGCAGAACAACACAAATGGCAATCATGATATTCAGTATGACTGACCCCATCCACCCAATGGTTTGTGGAAATGGTTCGGCAGTGGGTTTGGGCCTGGTTCCGCCATGGATGACACCTGCTATATTACCTGTAGGTGGGCGTTGCTTTTGGTCTCTTCATGTGGTAGTTGGACACAGCGATCTTCTTCAGTAAGCGCCAAGACGCACCAATTCTCAGCGCCACGGTGCAGTCGCACTATTACATTTTGTGACACAACAGTTCTCATTGCATCCAGTTCATCAGTCACATGTTCAGGAGCGGTACTCACATTGATCCTTCCTCCAACAGTTTTTGATAACTTCCTCTGTTCCTTGATTGATTTCACTACTCCAGAAGCTGGGGGTGTTCCAGCCCAGGTTGTGACACTGTCACTGAAGTCCATATGAATCGGTATTCCTTTATCTCTTGCAGAGGACTGACATGTCAGAACAGCTTCCATTTCACCCACTGGATTAGTAGGTTTCGACTGTGTTCCCAGTTCTTCGAGCTATATGTGTTATAGTTCGTTTCGCACCCACAGGCAATTGTACAGTATGTCATGTGACTGGAGCCAGATAACCCAAATAACAACTGCCGGACCAATTCCCAGGTAACCATTGCTATGCTTATTTCCCACAAACAACATAACTATATTCTACTTTATTACTGATGCGGGTTACCTCTGCATGTAACAAATTCCTGTCTCTAACAGAGGAATGTTTATACAATTCAGGATGTTTCTGCACATCCTTCAACATTGTTCTCATGATGTTTCAATACAAATTAGATATGGTGCTACAAGTTGTACTGTGATCTTTGGCTGTTATATGACATTCATAAGACACAGTTATGTTACAAATACTCCCACCAACTGAAACTGTACCATGTTTATGATAACATACAATTCCTTTTTGTGTAACAGGTAAGTACATTGCCACGTTGTCCTGTGATCTCACAGAACCTGTATCAAAGTGTAGATATTCACAAGTCTCAATCTATCCCCAAGGGGACAACATGCATCGGAAGTCCTCCATATGATGTAGGTATGGCAGTACAAACACAGCAATTTAAAGTGTTCCTAGTCTCTATATGCACACGCATCATGCCTAGGTATCTGTCGAAGTGTGGAAGACACTCTGTGACCAGTTGATCACGTATCAGTATTTGTATCCGTGTAGTTATATGCAGGTAAGGTCCCAGAAATTGTGACGTAAACACAAACATGGTTAATAGGTGTATAATCATTAGGACAGCAAACATAAATGTCTTTGGGGTTGCTTTGTATTGTTATATAGTCTTCGCCATGTGATTCGGGCTCTTTGGTATATCAGCTACAAGATGTCAATCAGACTTGATATCCTTTACCAGTTTGAGAAATGTGAGGTGGACCCAGGACCACCTCTCTGCAAACTTTACTGCGGTAGGCGTTGCCAACAGTACCCGGTACAGACATTCGCACTGTCCACTTGGCAATACTGTTCTTTGGATAACAGTGACATACACACAGGATACTGGTGTCAGCTATGCTTCCGTCTTCATTTGCTCTTATCTGTAACAGACTTTAACTGAAGAACAGTGTTACTAGTTAACAATCCTCTCATGTCACCTACTACTGAGTCATCGACCGCTCTGCAGGCATGACAGCTTTCCACTCTGGCACATGATATGCCATTCCACATACTACTTCGAAGTGGGTGCAGCACTTTACATTTGGAACTGTTGTCATGCTCAGCAATGCTAGAGGTAGACAGCTGATGTAACTCATCTGGATGTCACCCACCAAACTCCTCTACTTATTTCTCAGGATCCCATTCTACGGCAGCAGTCGTGCTGAGTGTGGGTTGTACATGCAATTGACATTCATGGTAATACGAAGTAATCCCCCAGGGAGCGTGATTGTCTGGTTAACTACATGTGTTCTACTGTCACTGTAGCTTCTTTACAGCATGCCAGATCTAGGGATACTTAATTTTACTGGCACCTTTGCCACTGCTGCTGCATCCGGATTACTGGTTGGGAATGCTTCTACCCATTTTGATTATATATATGTGTAATCGCTGAACAGTATTTGTTCCCTTCACATTTATGCAGATGTATGAATTCCATACAAATAGTACGGAACGGTTAGGGTGGTGTAGGTAAACTCACTCCCTTCGGTTTAAATACTCCCTGTGCATGATATCTACGGCAAACGTGACACGCTGCTCATGAGGTTTGTATGTGGTTCGTCATTCCGTATGTTAGGGGTATTCTGTTAACCAAATGTACCATCCCCCCTGTTGAGACATGTCTCTACCCGTGGCTCCACAAAGCCGCATATCTGAATATCTTAGACGTTAATATTGGCTTTATCACTGTGGATATGTGCAGTCCGTGTTCAAGGATTGCTCCTCGTCATAACCACGTCGGCTTTTCTGCTTTCGTAGTTGCTGTTTGCATTGTTTGTACAGTTTCTACCTCTAAACAGTCTGAGGTTTGTCATTCCTCATTCACACAGACACTTTCCAACTGTGACGCTGCTTGTTTTGCAGGTGCATGAGCTCATGCCTCACCTTTCCTACTGTTATCCTGTTGCTTTCTATGCCCTGCACATTTACAATTACCTACTTCAGTGGGTAACTGCATGTAGTCTAATGCATTCAGGTTCGTATGCATGATTAATTGGTTTACCGGTGGATGTTATCATTCCCCTATTCTTCCACTGCTGCTCATAAACATGCACTGCACAGACAACAGAATGACTATCGGGACATATGTCCACACATCATTTTTCCGCTACAGTACAGGCACGTGTTAAAGCTATCTATTCTGCTGCTTGAGCAGACACGTTATGCTGCAGGGTTTGGCCGCCTACAGTGTCATTATCAATAACTACTGCATAAACTACTTCATTCGCTCCTGTAGGGCTCTGTCTACATGATCCGTACACATTAACTGTCACCTCTGCATCATCTAAGGGTATATCAGTGTTATCATGTCTGTGTGTAGTTATTTAATCCATTTCGTATAGGCAACTGTGTGGTGTGCCATACACAGGTGTCAGACGGACGCTGATAGGTTTCATGTTGTACAACGCTCAATCACCATGTGAGGTTGACTCAGTGGTATGGTCAGACATGACAAATGTGTAGCACGAGTCAGGAATTCTATCTTCTCTTGCAGCAGATTGATCGCAACTGCATGACACATTCTCACAGTGAGAGGGTGGTCTAGTAACATTACGGCCGCGGCCTGTACTGCCATGGGTGCTACAACAACTGCCTGTACACAATGTGGCACTGACCATGCCACAGTGTCCAACTGCAATGAGTAGTCAGCTATTTAGCGTTGCTTACTTCCCTCTTCTTGCATCTAGACTGACGCCATATATCTCCGCTTACAATCTACGGTCTGACAACATGTGTTATGATTATTCACGAGACCTACTACAGCTGTTGAGGCTATCAATCGTTCTAGTCTGCATAACGCTGTTTCTGCTACTGTAATCCGTGTACTATGTGTTGTGCTGCCATAGGTGTATTAAAGGTTAAGGCAAACAATACAGCGGATTGCACAGCATTGTTTGGTATCCAGATTTAACATGTGTTAGTCGGCCCAGACACGACATCATTCCCTTCTTGTTAGTTGGCTTGGGTGGTTATTATATTGCTACCTTCCTATCGTCATGTGATGTTCTACCCTACTTGGATACCAGATATGCCAGGTAATTGACCTGTATTCTCTGTAGTTGCAATTTATGCTTGCTTACTTTATGTCCCTGTTCTGCTGATTATCTCAATAATGCTATTGTATCTTCCTACAATTGCTGCTGGGTAGGGGCCGCAAGCAGAATATCATCCAATTAAAGTGGAGCTTGACTGGCCCGGGTGGAGTTGACACCGGAATGTAGCTAGCCATCCCCTGTGAGAATATCGTTGTACTTTCACAGTAGCCCCGCGATAGCCAGGTATGGCTGTATCTGTCACCCTGACTGTACAAGCAAAGCAATACGGACTATGTGGATGTATAGGTATTGCAAAGTAAGCATAGCTTATATGTACCACGGTAAGATACTTCTGTGGCATGTTCATTGCATTGAATATAGTGTATGGGTCTGGCACCAACGCTACCCTAAGTATTCTTACATGATTTACAGCTTATACATACTGTACCATCCACCATTCCCCTTTTGGTTTCCGTCAGGAGATACAGGGTATTGCATGGTGAATAGCGATTACTTTGTGGATGGGGAATTCTCTATGACATTGCAGATATGATCTGATGTCCACGGTCTATACGCAACGGGGTTAGGGTCCTGGCCTTTCTGTCCTGCCTGATGGTTCGGTACTTCATTTAATTGACAGATATCCTCTCTCTGTTGTAGTACTGTGTTCTTACTCGGGTGTCCCTAGGTATGTTACGTGTTCGGGATGTGGTTTCGATAGCTTCTATTACATTTGTTCGTTATGCTACCTCTGTTGCCACAGGATAACGTGGGGACTAGTCTGCCCTCTCGCTAATATCCTGCATGTGGTATCTGCGGTGGTAGGGTGGGGGGGGGCGATCGGTACTACTGTATTATGATCTTCTCTGTGTACATATGATGCTTAGCCATTTGTAGTGTTCTATTCCCTTCGGTACACTACCTCAGTCCACCGATGTGCATGACGGATACCCAATTGTCGCTGTTTTGTCGCCTGCACATCTTAGGGCTGCCACCTTTTCCAATGCACAATGTGGGACATTAGTGTTCGGAACGTGTAATTTGCCTGGAAAATGCATGCCCACGGCCAGTACATAGGACAGGTATTCACGTTTTGCCAGGTGAGCGACCAATTGTTGTAGCATTTCAGTTGCTTATTCTGTTTATTATTATATTTTGCTGTTCCACATACAAATTTACTGTTTTATGCTACCATTTTGATATATATCTGGGAAATGTTTGTCCTGAGATATCAGGACATTTGACATGTGTTCGGTTTATTTACAGGACACGGCTGGCCAGAGAGGGCATATCCCTCTCAGGGTGGAACAGGTGTTTACCTTGGAACATATGCATCAAATTTTCAGCGATTACAATGTTTCAGTAACGGTATGTTGCCTAATATACCATCAATGTCATATTTATTACCCCATTTTGCTGCGTAACTCACATTATGTGCTCTCTGCGATTGCATATTCTTCACGTCACCCGTCAAACGCGGATCACATGATCTGTTGCTTCAATAATCTCCCATATCCTCTACATGACTGCTACGTACCCTTCTGTCATAACACGTGTGTCTCCTTCCCTGTATCCACTGTAGTGTCTACATTCACTATTTACTCTGCTGTGTGTTCCCCTGACCTATGTTCAGATTTAACAGTATGTGGGCAGGTCTTCGACCCGATATCAGTACTGTTAACAGAAACACAATGTAGTCTGGTCCCTGATCTACAATAGACACAAAAAGGCAGACACTCCTTACCTGGGCCTCCTGTTTAAGGCTGCACGTTTTCTTCTTGGGATCCAGTTTTCCGCTTTTCAGCCACAGATCAGACAGTAAACAGCCTCTTTACACACAACAATTCAGTCGGAGGTCTTTTCATTCAAGAAGAACCATTTATGCATATTCTCCAGCCTACATGTCTAACCAGCCATGCACTCTGACCTGTAGCTTACCAAGGGAATTCCGGATTACAAGGATCACGATGTGAAATAAGTTGTTACAACCAGACTGTAGTTATCAGTAGGCTTTTCTAAGTGACAGCCGATAACACAGGAGGCCCGGGTTCGGACAGTTTTAGTAGTGTACACAGGCAGGCTAAATAATGTACAGTCCAAGTATGAGAGTTTTGTCTGACTCTATACAGTAAGCAGTTTCTTTATATAGTGTTTACAATCAGCTTTTGCCCACCTTACTGACGTGGTCAGTCACAGGGCATTTCCATCACTATGGTCCGCAATAGTCTATACATACGTGGGTGCTGGGCTCGTGCTTTTAAATTGTTTTCTCATGGGAATAACACAGCCTTGCAAGGCACCTTGTACATTACAGTATCCTTTTGTGATTGTAGCTGTTTCAAGGACCCTAGACTGTTACAATACAGTGGACAGTTAATTTCTTAATACGTTGCTTTGTCTCTCTGGTAGGAGTTGTACTGCTATCTTCCATTGAGCTCACAAGGCCATCCTCCTCTGGGGAAGGAGTGCTGTTATGCATGTACATACATTTATTGTTCTGTAACCCAGCAAATAATTAATGATGACAGACATGAGCCTGCTGTCCTGCTTACTGCCAGGTTCAGAATTCCATCACAGTACAGCTTAGCTTCACCAATTACATGCAGGCTTAGTTCTGCTGCCATATTGTACGGTACAATTCAATACATTATATAGTATTTCGAGTGTAAACTGGAACTTCATATGTGTTTCTATATATTTTACGAACAACATCCATCCAGCCATATGCATGTTGTTCCATCCTTTACCTTGACCGTGTGTATTTGTCCGTCCAGCCACGCTAATCTCCACATGTGATGTCCCAGTTTCCTTCTTTGCCTGTAGCACCCTGTTAGGATGTCCTGTGTGTTAGGCACCTGTTCCGCTATATGTGATCGACTTCACTGCAAAGATAATCGTCGATGCGGTGGTCCAACGACCCGACTTGTCCACATGTGTACACTTATGTGCACCGTGTCGTATGCAAACCTAGATGTTTTGGACGGGTACATACTACATGCCGGATGTACACATTCTGCTGACACATTCACATGCAGCCATTTACATATCTGTACCTGCGGTGGGTTGCTGACATGTGGGGTACGTATTTGCCCACGTGGCATTGCCTAACACAAACATCTTACCACAGTTCAGGTATGCACATTGTGTGTGGTTGTATAGCTGCACACGGATGCTAGCAGGTTTGGGTGCAGGGGTATACATGGGTGTGACTGACATGTACAATGAGGCTATTGTGTAGTACATCCGAATGCATGGGTTCTGCTTCTGGATATTACACTTCATCATACACCATCCAGTGTATGCAACAGAGACGTTGCTGGGTCTGGGATATGTTGCTATGCACATGTTTGCCTGTGTTTGGGGTATCTTGCTTCCTTACTGTTGTTATGTCGGCACAGCTACCCGGCTATGTACTGTCACTACTGCTTGTGACCATTATGGTTGGCACCTTTTCCAATGCCCATAGTGGGGCATGTTATGTGGACACTTGCAAATCTGCAGTACAACCCCTACGCAGGGCGAGTGCAGTACACAGAACTTCACTTGTTTGCCGTACTATGAGCGTATTCTGTAAGCGTTTGTTCCTTATTTATTTTCTTATGCCATGTCTGTGTTCCATACCGTAATGTATATGTTTTATGCTACTATTTACATGTATATTATGGAATTTATGGCAGGGGATCGCAGGTCATTTTCCATTTTACGATTGTTGCAGGGACACGACTGTCCAATCAGGGACTGTCCATGGCACTTTGGGACAGCAGGTAACCCTGGTGACCATGCCCATGTCGCTGCTGGGGTTTCCACCTTTTCCATTTTCCGATCTGGGATATTTCCGGGACTCACATCTGCCTTTACAGGCCGACACATACAAACGGTCACTATATAGCATAGAAATTCACTTGTTTGCCTAAATAATTTGCTTATTATTGTGGCAATTTCCTTGCTTATTCTGTTTATTGTGTCATTTCGGTATTTCTGTTACAGAAATAACCAATTCATGCTACCATTACATTACATACGGGATATCATTGTGTCCTACAATCGTAGCACATCAGCCATTTCTAATACATTTTTTCGGGACACAACTGTCCATGGAGAGACTGCCCCAACCAAAGTGGGACAGGTGGTGACCTTAGTCGCTGCTCCTATGTCGGTGCGGCGCGCTGACATGCGGCTGTACACCTTCTCTGAGTGTAAACACTGACAGTGCATTGCGGGATGAAGGCAGTCTTATGCGTATCCTTTGCTCCTTGGACGGGTACACTTATGCCTTCGTGGCTTCTATTTGCTTCTCCGTTAATTTGGAACGGGGACTATGTTGCACTGCACGCGTGCGTTTCATTCTGCACGGGACCTGGCTGCTGCCATTACTATTGTGGGCGGGCCGTGGCTGTCAGCACATTAGGTTGCTCACCTCATGCCGGCTTAGACACGCCTCCACACGCATCCTACCTGGGCTCGCTCACGTACACTACGCACGTGTCTGTGATTCCGGTGCACTCTCATTAATATGTATATGGCACTACTGCGCCGGATATTCCATGCACCACCGGCGCAGGCCTTACGCCGGCCTTGCGCCGAGCTTCATGAATCCCGGGGAAAGTCTTTACCTCACAGATACAATACACAGGATGTGATTATAACCTCTGGTTATTAACCAGGCTTGTAGTAGTCTGCAGACTGATAGCCTAGTATTTATGTTTGAACCTAAGTAGCATTCACCAGTCTTCAAAACCAGATAAAAACAAAAAGATTTTGTATCTATTTAAAATCTTAAGATATTTGTGTTTGACAACATTTGTCATCAATACATTATCACTTGGTATGCTCTATATTCTTATTTTTGTAGTCAGGAAAACAACCTATTTATATGACACTCATATTAATAGAAGGTTTATTAGCTAGGATAACAGATCTCACTCTCTCTCTGTCATTATTGTGTGTGTGTGTGTGTGTGTGTGTGTGTGTGTGTGTGTGTGTGTGTGTGTGTGTGTGTGTGTGTGTGTGCAAATTCCTTTGATGAAGTGTTACACAGGGATCCATTCACATAATGTGAAAGTAAATAACATTTTAATCAAATGAAGTGAGTTTTCTGTCATTTTGATAACTGTCCAGATTCTTAAGCCTTTTAAACATAACTGTATAGGAGGGAATATATTTTAATATCATCCCAGAATAGGTGCTTGCCTTCTTGTGTTTCATAGGTTCATATGTGATTACTAGGCTAACAACCCTAAAGGGCCTTTTGAAGCCCAGTCTTGCTTCCCAAATGCACTGGATAAGTTTTTACTCCATAGTTTTTTTATAGACGATACACATAACTTTGGCAAGAGTGGTCAAACGTTTGAGAACTTTCTTTTTCTAACAGAGAAAGAGGTGCCAGACAGGAGTAAATTAATGATTTCCCATCCAGTAGTCCAAATGCACTTGAATAAGTGCTGGGAAGAACTCTGCTTTACATAATTGGGAAACTTGTCATAGAGAAGGGTAATCTCTGAGACACATACCTGTCCCTGCAATATGTCTTATTACATTGCAGACAAGGTTTAGTTCCCTAGATCAGGTATTTCTGATTATATTTGTTTTGCAGATATGCAAAAGGTCTATCAGGACTGGATTAGAGGATGTTTTGTAGGCCAAGTATAGATCATTTCTCTATAGTCTGTAGGGGCCATGTAAAAGGATGGGGCCTTGAGATGGTCAGCATAGGACATGTTGTTTATAGCATGTATTATTTTTTGTGAGGAATAATTATTAACACTCCAGTTGATACATATGCCTAGTCATGCACATATCAAAGGGGCAGCATACTCAGTGATTGGTCTAATGAGGGCCAAGTGCAATGGAATAATCCTGGATGCTATACCCTTGCTTATAAGTTGCACAACATAGAATCATTTCCTTACTACAGTAGACACATGATGGTCATAGGTCAAGTCAATGACTGTCTACATGCATTTCCAAATCTTTGACCACTAGGTCTACTCTTAGGGGTGTATTATAAATGCAATAATTTCCACAGGTGGGCATCTTTCCAAAGATACTATTAAATACTTCCTGTAACTGTGATATTAAAAAGCCAAAGAAAGAAGAAGACAGATGGGCATTGATAAACTGATTTCCTACCCTGGAAGTTCTTGGTCTGTCTTAGATCTCTTAAGTAATATGACAACAACCTTCTGAACAATGTGAAACTCCAGTGACAAAAGAAACACACCAGACTCCTCCAGCAGACCACAACTGAAATTATTTATTTTATTTATTTATTTATTTAAATTTGTTGACCGGGAGTGTCCGACTGGACGTAGGTCCATTTTCAGCGGAGGCCCGTGGAGAAAAGCTCCATAGTAAAATAAACAGACAGTAGTTACACTGGATTACATAGCGATTAACAATTTAACATAGTAATTACTTACAGCATATTTACAGATGAAGAACATAGTATATCAGTAGACAACTAGAATCTTTATCTGTGAAGTACATAACAGACATTAACAAATGTTACAATGAGAAGTTCCCGCTGTATAATAAGTACTAGGCTTATGAGCATCTGAGCTTGCTATAATCAAGGCAGTTAGTCGAGTGGAGAGAAAGGTAGTGGTTGGATGGGGTGGATTATATTATAGTGGGAGTTGCAAGGGCATAGCCAACATGTTTTTAGGTGCACTTTTTGTAAAGTTTTGAAGTGGGTGCATGATGGTATGGAAGTAATTGTGGGTGGGAGTGAGTTCCATAATTTGGCTATGGCGCAAGAGAATAGTGCTTCACCAGCAGAGGTATTGGCTGAATGAATGGACTGGAAACAGCACAGCTGAATAAACAAGTATAGTTTAATTTCTAAGTGCTTTTACCTTCAGTAAAGAGATAAACAGAGATAAAAACAGAACACAGGAAGCAAATCTATTTAAATATACCTCTCAAAACTATTTAAGACCAGTGTTTGGGTGGGTTTGTGCTCAATTCCTCAGAGCTGCTCTTGATTTGGCTACATCACCTGAGAGTTACAGAGAATCTGCTGCATCTAAGGACATCCGCAGCTAAAAGAATGAAAATAAGGATCATTTTGCACGTTTTTTGATTATTTTTACTGTGTTTCATAAGAATCATGTATTGTTACATTTCTCACTCTTTAGTAGAGTTTCAAAGATGAAATGTTTATACCACTGCTGTAGTACTTAATTACATTCTGTCTGCTAGTTTTACAGAGCTTTAGCATGTAGATTGTTTTGTTTCCATTCACTAGGAATTACACAGTTTAGATACTACAGTGCTGTAAAACTAGTAATTATAAATAAAAGAAGACTATTTCGATATGTGGTAATAAATAACCAATGGGCAGGATTCACGAAGCCTCCGTGTAAGAGTTACAAGGCTTACACGGAGGCTGCAGTTAAACGGTGTGACGTCAGCATGTCATGCATATGCATGAGGGCATGCTGAATCACACCTAAGGCTTACACGGTCCATGGAAGACAGTAGGGGGCGTGTCCGTAGGCCGAGCCCTGCAAGCGGACACACCCCCAGAAGAGTAAAATTGCCTAAAGTAAACCCCCATGACAGAGTACATAGAAATGTGAATAAACACAACACAACACATGCCCCCACAGACTATGAACATAAAATTATATAAATGAACATGTTATATTTTTTTAAATTGTAAAGATGTTTGCCCGTGAGTGCTTTATGCTATGCTGGCGTACCCGTAGCTCAGCCACAGTTAGCAGTAAGTGAAAAAGCATATAAGAACTAACTATGCAAAGTATGCCAAAAAGCAATAGCGTAGCAGTAGAGACGTTGGCTGAAGAACAGGCAGTCATGGTTTGAGCCCCCACAACATCAATTTTAATTTTTAGTGAAATAAGCATGAAACAAGTCCCTGACATATATGTACACATATAAAATTATATTTTATGTAAAATGTAATGAAATGGGCCATTTATTTTGAAGAAATGTGAGATAACAAAATAATAAAATATGCCAGATGTGCCTATAACTGAGCTACAGTTTAACAAGTTGAGTGCATCTGCCCGTAGGTGAGCAGTGGTTTAACAGGTGTAAAATGAGTGCCCGAAGGTGAGCAGTGGTTTAACAGGTGCAAAATGAGTGCCCGTAGGTGAGCAGTGGTTCAACAGGTGCAAAATGAGTGCCCGAAGGTGAGCAGTGGTTTAACAGGTGCAAAATGAGTGCCCGTAGGTGAGCAGTGGTTTAACACGCTGAAACTGTGTGCCCCTAGCTGAGCTGAGCGTAATATGCGTGCTGACAGCCAAATGAAGCATAAACCAGCGTAACCAGTTTGCGCGGAGCTGCGCACCGCGCCAACAAGCTAACCGACGGGCAACGTTGAGCAAACTGTAACAAAACTGCCTTTACACAGACACACCTCCTAGCCTGTCTAGACAGTCATAAAATATAAAAAGCAGTGGCCAGGTTCGAACCCAGGATACCATGCACCATAGTCAAGGTACTGAGCCACTAAGCCATGACAGCTGTATTTAGAAATGCAATAATCACAAATATATAGGAATGAATAGAAAGAGGAGCATGACAAAGCAGGTTTTGTGAAGCTGATACTATTCCAAAATGGCCAATCACAGATAAGTGCGGGAAAAACGGCATATATAAGCCCCATAAGTGGGAATACAAAGCATAACCGATTGTAGAACTAACTTGCAGCCAGAATGTCAGGAGTAGGTGAGGGTAGTTGCTTTCGAGCACAGAGTTGGGGTGCTGAGGAGTCCAAATATATGATTCGGCTCCTTGTCCACAATCATGAGGCCCAACTCATGCAGGGACAGGTCCTGTGGGGAGCATATAGGGCTGAGGCGTGGGACTGGTTGGCTCATGATCTTACCAGTGCCACAGGGATTCCAAGGACTGGTGAGCAGGTCCGTCACCACCATGCGGACCTGAAGAGACGGAAGCAGGACCAACTGAACCTTTGGATCCAGGAGGCCCGGCAAATGCCCAACGCCCCACTACTGAGTAAGTTACATCTAATTATGTATGTAAGAAATTAACCTAGCTGATATTATGGAGATGTGTATTCCAATATTACTTTATTTATATTACAGCTGCAGGTGTCTGTTCTGTGAACCACACAGCCTATGGTGATAGGCTGGTGCGGTTGCGCCACCAGGCAGGTCAGTAATCCTCTCCCTGTAACTGTAAATAAATATAAAAGTATGACAGCTAGCAAAAGAGTGCAGTGTAGTCACTAAGTAATAAAATGTGCAAGTAACAGTGTAAGAGTATTTGCAAGTATTGCCTGATTACAAAAGTGTGTTGCAGTCTGTAATCCAAACAGAAAAATGAAAATGTCTGAAATAAAGTCTGAAATAAAGATGCCCCACCTGTAATATAATAGTACACAACCTGCAGCAGGCTGAAAAGTACAGCTGCAGAAGATGAACAAAACACATGTGTGAAATATATCCCTGTTGAAATACTGAAACATGACAGAAGTGAGACTGTTGAAAAGGATTGTAATAACTACAGGTAAAACTGAGGCGCGGGACTGGTTGGCTCATGATCTTACCAGTGCCACAGGGGATTCCGATCAGGATCCCATTACCACCATGCGGACTCCTTGAAGAGATCGGAAGCAGGACCAACTGAACCCTTGATCCAGGGAGGTCTCGCAAATGCCCAACTTCCCACTACTGAGAGCAAGTTACATCCACCATGTATGTGTAAGAAATTAACCTAGTCTGATATTATGAGGATGTGTATTCCAATATTACTTTTATTTATATTACAGCTGCAGGTGTCTGTTCTTTGGGTGGAACCACACAGCCTATGGTTGAGGCAATATGCTCCTCTCCCCTGTAACTGTAAATAAATATAAAAGTATGACAGCTAGTAAAAGAGGTGCAGTGTAGTCACTAAGTAATAAAATGTGCATGTAAGAGTATTTGGTAAGTATTGCCTGGATTACAAAGTAAAAGTTGCAGTCTGTAATCCAAACAGAAAAATGAAAATGTCTGAAGAAAAGTCTGAAGAAGATGCCCCACCTGTATTATAATAGTATTGACAACCTGCAGCAGGCTGAAAAGTACAGCTGCAGAAGATGACACATGTGTGAAATATATCCTCTGTTGAAATACTGAAACATGACAGAAGTGAGACTGTTGAAAAGGATTGTAATAACTAAATAAAGCCTAGTAAAGTGGCAAACCCCCATGACAGGAAGTACATAGAAATGTAATAAACACACACAACACATGCCCCCACAGACTATGAACATAAAATTATATAAATGAACATGTTATATTTTTTAAATTGTAAAGATGTTTGCCCGCGGAGTGCGCTGCTTGCGCTGGCGCACTCCAAGTAGCTCAGCCACAGTTAGCAGTAAGTGAAAAAGCATATAAGAACTAAAATCATGCAAAGTATGCCAAAAGCAATAGCGAGCAGTAGAGACGCGGCTGAAGAACAGGCAGTCATGGTTTGAGCCCCCACAACATCAATTTTAATTTTTAGTGAAATAAGCATGAAACAAGTCCCCGACATATATGTACACATATAAAAATTATATTTTATGTAAAATGTAATGAAATGGGCCATTTATTTGAAGAAATGAGATAAACAAAATAATAAAATATGCCAGATGTGCCTAACTGAGCCACAGCTTCAACAAGTTGAGTGCATCTGCCCGTAGTGAGCAGTGGTTTAACAGGGTGTAAAATGAGTGCCCGGCAGGAGCAGTGGTTTAACAGGTGCAAATGAGTGCCCTGCAGCTGAAATGTGTATCCCAAAATCTAGATATGTTGCTTTCAGTCTGCACATGTTTAAGTATGATTGTCTGAAATACCAAACATCCACAGTTGTCTGAGAAGCGAAGAAATAGAGCCAGATATGAACATGTATAAATAAAATGAAATGTATACTGATGTAACTGTAGTGTGTATATATCTGCAGCTATTAGAAATGTACAGCATATGTATTGGTATTTGAAGGTGTTAATTACATATTTTCTTCACTCCTACCCTATAACTACATATAATCCATTCCACATTTGTCCTTGCTACTCATACATATTTGCATGTATGTTGATGCATCTGCTCTGTTCATACATCCAAAACCTGCCTCTGTTTTCGCTACCAATCAACCCTGCATGTTGTTGGACTGTGTATTGTTCAAATTATGCATGTGTTATGCCTGGCTGTTCAATGGTGTGAATATCTGGGTGTTTGCTAGCAATTAATTATGAATGGTATTGTATGTTACTAACCCAAACTGTCAAGTGACATAATGCAAAACATAGGGACAAAGTTACATGGTCTCCAGCTTACCCACCTCTACCACCTCAGCTGAAGCAGCCCAGTCCAGACCTCCAGTTGCCCCTGTGCCACCTGCAGGTGGTGGAAGCTGCTTGCAGGGATGGGCTCGTCTCCCTCCTCCTCTGCTGGGCAAGTGTGGCAGGAGGAGAACCACCACTCACCCCTCCAGAAGGCCCAGGACTGTGGGTGCATAGGGAGATCCAGGAAGCTGTTCTTGGGCCCTCCCGCCAGCTTGGAGGCACAGGTGGCACAACCATCGGGCAGCATGCCCGTGCCTGCCTGGCCTACACAGCCCCATATCAGTTCCAATTGTTGCCATTTGAGGTCACAACTTCGTGTAACTTCCACATGTGTCATACACTGCCCTGTATAAGGCCTTGTTTGTCTCTTGTCTGTTGACCTACCCAACCTACCTCCCAGCTATACCGACTTCCTTTACCTTGACATACCACTCTCACCTGAAAAAAAAACCGTAGGTGAGCAGTGGTTCAACAGGTGCAAAATGAGTGCCCGAAGGTGAGCAGTGGTTTAACAGGTGCAAAATGAGTGCCTGTGAGGTGAGCAGTGGTTTAACACGCTGAAACTGTGTGCCCCTTAGCTGAGCTGAGCGTAATATGCGCTGACAGCCAAATGAAGCATAAACCAGCGTAACCAGTTTGCGCGAGTTAAGACCGCCAACAAGCTAACCGACGCAACGCTGAGCAAACTGTAACAAAACTGCCTTTACACAGACACCTCCTAGCCTGTCTAGACAGTCATAAAATATAAAAGCAGTGGCCAGGTTCGAACCCAGGATACCATGCACCATAGTCAAGGTACTGAGCCACTAAGCCATGACAGCTGTATTTAGAAATGCAATAATCACAAATATATAGGAATGAATAGAAAGAGGAGCATGACAAAGCAGGTTTTGTGAAGCTGATACTATTCCAAAATGGCCAATCACAGATAAGCGGAAAACGCATATATAAGCCCCATAAGTGGGAATACAAAGCATAACCGATTGTAGAACTAACTTGCAGCCAGAATGTCAGGAGTAGGTGAGGGTAGTTGCTTTGCTGAGCAGAGTTGGGGTGCTGAGGAGTCCAAATATATGATCTGCCTTTGTCCACAATCATGAGGCCCAACTCATGCAGGGCCAGGTCCTGTCTGGAGCATATAGGGCTGATGTGTGGGAATGGTTGGCTCATGATCTTACCAGTGCCACAGGGATTCCAAGGACTGGTGAGCAGGTCCGTCACCACCATGCGGACCTGAAGAGACGGAAGCAGGACCAACTGAACTCTTGGATCCAGGAGGCCCGGCAAATGCCCAACGCCCACTATACTGAGTAAGTTACATCTAATTATGTATGTAAGAAATTAACCTAGCTGATATTATGGAGATGTGTATTCCATATTACTTTATTTATATTACAGCTGCAGGTGTTCGTTCCAGTGAACCACACAGCCTATGGTGATAGGCTGGTGGTTATGCCCACCAGGCAGGTCAGTAATCCTCCCCTGTAACTGTAAATAAATATAAAAGTATGACAGCTAGCAAAAGAGTGCAGTGTAGTCACTACAATAAAATGTGCAAGTAACAGTGTAAGAGTATTTGCAAGTATTGCCTGATTACAAAAGTGTGTTGCAGTCTGTAATCCAAACAGAAAAATGAAAATGTCTGAAATAAAGTCTGAAATAAAGATGCCCCACCTGTAATATAATATATTACACAACCTGCAGCAGGCTGAAAGTACAGCTGCAGAAGATGAACAAAACACATGTGTGAAATATATCCCTGTTGAAATACTGAAACATGACAGAAGTGAGACTGTTGAAAAGGATTGTAATAACTACAGGTAAAACATGTCAATAAAGCCTAGAAGTAAGTACCATCCTGAATTGTAAAAATAAAACAAGTGAGAGAGTGTGAGAAAGAGTTATGAATCCACCAATAAAGTAGTAATAACTCCTGAATAAAGTATACTGCAGTCAGTACAGAATGAAATGAAATGAATGTGACAAGCAGAACCAAACTGCAAAATGTGTTCAAAATGTTCCTGCAGCTGGAATGTGTATCCCAAAATCTAGATATGTTGCTTTCAGTCTGCAATATGCAGCCAGTATGATTGTCTGAAATACCAAACATCCACAGTTGTCTATAGCTATATAAAGCAAATGTAGCAGGATGATGTAGCTGAACAGAGCCAGATATGAACATGTATAAATAAAAATGAAAATGTATATTGATGTAGCAGTAACATTCCTATCACCAACTTGAAGTAGTTATCACATAGGAAACTGTAGGTAGAACTGTAGTGTGTATATATCTGCAGCTATTAGAAATGTACAGCATATGTATTGGTATTTGAAGGTGTTAATTATATTTTCTTCACCCTACCCTATAACTACATATAATCCATTCCACATTTGTCCTGTTGGGTCATACATATTTGCATGTATGTTGATGCATCTGCCCTGTTCATACATCCAAACCTGATGGCCTGTTGCCATCAATCAACCCTGCATGTTGTTGGACTGTGTATTGCTGTTCAAATTATGCATGTGTTATGCTCGCTGTTCAATGGTGTGAATATCTGGGTGTTTGGTTAATGGGAATACTAATGCATGCTGTTACAATTAATTGCGAATGGTATTGTATGTTACTAACCCAAACTGTCATGACATAATGCAAAACATAGGACAAAAGTTAAGGCGGGTTCCAGCTTACCCACCTCTACCACCTCAGCTGGTGAGTGCACCTGGCAGTAGTGCCCAGTCCAGACCCTCCTCCAGTTGCCCTGTGCCACCTGCAGGTGGAAGCGCTGCAGGGGATGGGGCTCGTCCCCCCTCTGCAAGTGTGGCAGGAGGAGAACCACCACTCACCCTCCGTAGCGTCCAGACTGTGGTGCATAGGGAGATCCAGGAAGCTGTTCTTGGGCCCCTCCGCCAGCTTGAGGCACAGGTGGCACAACTAATGGGCATGCCTGCTGCCTGGCCTACACAGCCCCCAGCACAGCCCTGTCCTGGGCAGTGAAGGCACAGTGGCAACTGCCCATGGGTGGGGATATCAGTTCCACTGTTGCCATTTGTGGGCTCATGGGCTCTGGATATTCAAACATCCATCCCCGTCAACTGTGTAACCCCCCCACATGTGTCATACACTGCCCCTGTATGCGTCTTGTTTGTCTTGTCTGTTGACCTACCCAACCTACCTCCCCAGCTATACCGACTTCCTTTACCTGACATACCACTCTCACCTGAAAAAAAAAAAGGGCACTCTGTAACCACAAAAAAATATGCCCCATACATAGCTGCCCATTTCGCACACATGTCTGCTGGACATGGAAACTGTCAATTACAATTGGCTGTACAACAAGTATTATTGTTGTCCTTACACCTCTCTCAGGGGTGGAAGGTTTCAAATCTCACACCAAATTACAAACATATGCACAGCTGTTGCTGATGAAGAAATGGGCAGCTATGAGCCTTACCTACATCCCTCCTGCAAAACCCAAGCTTGTTTCCCTACTGTCTTAACCTCTTTGTGACCCCTTTTTCACCACTAGTAAGCACTTTTAAGCGGTTGTAAGCGGGTATGCGCGAAGCTGAATGCCAGTGCACATGCGTGAGCTCCGCTCAAACCAGCGCTAACCTGGTTACAACTACTTAAAAGTGCCTTAGTCACTCTGAATGACAGGTCCTGTAGTCTGCTCAAAAGAAAAATAAAATCCCACTGTCAGTCTCGGACCCAGGTCCTTGGAAACAGTAGTCTGCATGACTTTCCTCTAAGCCATGACTGTTATATAAGAACATTGTGCTACAATAAATATATCATGTAATAGTGGGAATGAATCTAAAGGGAATATAGGATGTGTAGTACACAAAGCATGTCATGTATATTTACTGTCAAATCTAGTGGATTTCCATAATAGTAGTGTGTGAACAGAAACAGCCATGCTAGTTGGTAGCTAGTAGGTAATAATGTCACTGTAGCACCTTGCAAGCCACACACATACTCACAGCAGGATAATCACTGCCCATACCCCACAACCTGTTACAGGAACACATCCGGACCAAGTAATAAAATATGTGGAGCAAAGGGCCAAAACCAGGGACACATTCCAAATAATGTTACAACAAACTTAGACAGTTCAGAGAGTAACAGGTTCTGCATTTTGTTGGATGTTTGGAAGGGTATGAAGTCTGAAACTTAAATGTTTGTCACTATATTCTGACTTGAGCCCAGAGTGATTTGCCAGAAGGAGCTGTGCATGAGATATTGACCAAAATATGAGGCAGAAATGTGAACAACCTGCAAATATCTGTACACTTGAGAGGTCTGACACTGCCGTATTTGAATAGTTAAGAGCCTCGACATAGCAACAGTGACTGAGTTACAGGGATGCCCCACAGACTCCATGTGAAATGTACAAACAGTAGGCAGAAAGTGTTACAACACATGCAATGGTAACTATGAAGTCCTGAAAGTATGCACCACTTTCACGGCAGAAATAGTGTAGTAATACATATGCTGATGCTATCCCACAGTCACAACTGCAGAATACCAGACAATTTAATGGGTGTACCCCACTGATATGTACAATTCCAGGAGACAGATAACAGATGCACCCGAGAGTATCTGGGGCCTGCTCAGCAGCATACTCAAATACCCTAATAGATGTCAAGGCCCACACCATGGCCAGACCACACTGCATGCTGTAACACCCTAGCAGATATAGCAAGCATTCCAAGGTGTGAATGTACATGGAAAATAGGAAAGCCACAGCAGCACACTACAGTCAAGGCACCTAGCAGGCATACAAGTAGTGACTGTAAAGGGCAAATATTGAAGCCATAGCAACAAAGTGCAAGAGCCACTGCTATACACCAGTTACACCACATGTCCCACAGGAAAGCACACACACCCACATTAACAGTAGTAGTAGTCTTAGGTGTCAGTGTACATACACAGTTAGTACAGGAAACTGGAGAAATGAATGGAGAAATGTTAATCTACAACACAGCTAGAAATATGAGAGAGATACTAACCTTTGCACTCACAGAACAGTGTCCACAGCATACCAGCATGGTACCTGCCCTTAAAATCTGAAAGGGCTATGCCTATCTCACATACCTTTTTATAGCACTGTTCTGAAATCACAGTGAGAACTGCAATCAGTACACAACTGGCTGCATGCAATTAGCAAATGCTGGCTAACAATTGGTGCAGAGGCCATCACATGGACATATGCAGATACCTACAAAAGCATGCTGTACTCCCAGTCCACACATGCAATACTTTCATTGCACCCTGTGGAGGTAGTGAGAGACAGAGAGAGAGAGAGAGAGAGAGAGAGAGAAACAAAATTAAACATACACAAACAAAACTGGTCAGCAACAGCCACCTGAAAGCTGACAACTGGCAAGTGGAGCAGCAGGACACAAAACCAGACGGCAACACAAGCAGCTGTGACAAACACAGGTAATGTAAAGTAATACTATAAAAGTCTACATACTGTGAACCCTCCATATGTGTCATTGGTCTGTATCCATATGTATATGAAGATGTGCAAAGGGCAGGGGACATACAGCAACTATCAGTGAAGGCTGTACATACATTTTTATGTGAGAGCATCTATGTGCACATATCAATGTAGGTTGAATGTAGGCTGTAGTGCAATGTGCAAAGTAGGTTTCACAGTTATGTATTTTTAGCAGTATGTTAGTGTGTGTATACAGTATGGTAAACAAACATGTTGATATACCTATCTATCATATGGATACGTATGAATGTAAATATATGTATGTATGTGTATATATATATATATATATATATATATATATATATATATATATAATATGCATATATGTATACATACATAGAGAGAGATGTGGAATACATAGACAGATGTAGATAGATAGA
The DNA here is from genome assembly GCF_019279795.1 of Protopterus annectens. Classification (NCBI taxonomy): domain Eukaryota; kingdom Metazoa; phylum Chordata; order Ceratodontiformes; family Protopteridae; genus Protopterus; species Protopterus annectens. The sequence goes on along the minus strand of NC_056728.1, from coordinate 1,480,308,281 downwards.
ATATGTACAAACATATATATGTAATACACACATACAGATATAGATATATGTAGATACATATACATAGACAGACAGATCTGACTATCTACAGGTATGACTGTATATGACGATCTCACACTACCCCTGCCCCACCCCCTCTGTCACTCTCACCCCCTCTCTGTCACACCCCCCTCCATATCTATAGCAATATATGTACATCAATATATATATATATGTGTATATGTATACAGACATATATAAATATATACATATAAATATATCTATATACATATATATATATATATATATATATATATATATATATATATATATATAGAGAGAGAGAGAGAGAGAGATGTATATATATTCTGAGTGAGGCACATGTGTACATATGTATTGCAACAGGTGCCTGGTGACAAAGACATGGACTAAACACCAGTGTCAAAACTGGAGTACCATACCCCATTTCAAATCACCTACACCAGTAACCACCAGATATGTGATTGGCTGCCCACCACTGCATGTGTTAGGGGTGAACAGGGTCATACATGTGTACAATAGTCCCCCCAATGATATTCACAGTGGCACACTATTCCTGGAATACCTGCACATGGTATGTGTCAGCAGACATGGTGTGTCAGCTACGGACATGTAGGTCAGTGTACCCCTCCACACCACATAATGGCTGCCATGGTATATACCTCACATGACAGCTACAGATATGGAGAAGGATGCAGTGACATGTACAACACTGTGACAATGCAGTCAAGCACATTACCAATGCACAGTGACTGACAACACCACCGAGTATACACATACTACCCACATAGAGGTTACCACTTCTGGATTTACATACTTAAGTCACACCCAAGACAGATGTCCAACAACCATAGTAACACCTCACACCATCCACAACCTAAATGACTGCTGTGTGTCATCTGTGCCACTGCAATAGAGAGCACATGGTGGAGGCACAGGTTCCTACCCACAGATAAGACATACCCTGCAATAAACCACACAGTGTTAAGAAGCAAGACTCCCCATGAGTACATGTTACACATACCCCTGCTGAATGTTAGTCAGATAGGTAATATGCTATATGAGTCACCCTGTGTAACTGTTTGACAGCAACAGGTACCATCACATCACAGGTGTCACAATGGTCAGGGTAGCAGAACAGTATGCTGCTGTAGTCCCAGGGGCAATAGCATATTGTATAGTATTGTATTGTAATGTATTGTATTGTGTTGTATTGTATTGGTATGTAGAGGTGCCCCCTTCGTGGAGTGGGACCACTGCTGCTGTGCGCCAGTGTACAGGTACATATCCTGTAGTCAGGCTAGTGTTACATAGCACTTCTATATGTGTGTTTAGCTCCTCTTGGAGTTCATGTAGCATGCAACCGGGGATACCATCATGTCCCATTCATGTTGTGTATTCTGCTTTCCTGAGGGCGGCTCTCACCTGGACATCTGTGATGACAGGGAGGTTACAGTCATCTGGGATAACTATGTCTTATTTTGGGGGAGAGGGAGGGGGGAAACCTGCACTGAACCTGTCTGCCACAATGTTGCCAATATCTGTGGGTTCAGTGAATTATTTGTTGTTGTGTACTAACTATGAGCATAGTGGAGGGTTTCTGACCAGGTTGCTAACATAACTGAAGAAGGCCTTGTGGTTATCTGTAGTGTCCCTGTTGATTTCCCTCTAAAAGTTGCCCATGGATGTTTGTATGAGAGAAAATAGCTCCTTACTAGTGCTGATCAGACATGCCTTCCCTTTATGGAATTATGCTCTGTCTTGCAGTAGCTTCCATCTTTTGTAATACAATCTGTCTATGGCTGGGGTCCACCAGACAGGATGCTGTCCCTTTGTGTAGAATGTCTTGGTCTTATATGGGATTGCATGATCCATGCATTCTCGGAGATGTCCGTAGAAATCATTTGTGAAGGGGTCAGCATTGTGTGTTGTGTCTTCCACTGGCCCAGTGGGCTGAAAGGATACCATGTCACTGTTACAAAGTGTAAAGTTTGCATTTGCAATGTTATTCACTATAGTCATTTGTGCTGGTGGTGGAGGTGGGATATGTATATCCAGGGCAATTAGTTTGTGGTCAGCTCACAGTAGTTGATGATGTACCCCATACAGTACCTAGATACAAATCCCCAGAGTGAGGAGGTGCTTTGGACCTCAATCAGTGTTCTGACTGCTGGGGTTTGGTAGTATGTCATATGGAGTGTGCCAGGTACTGTTGCACAGTTGCTGGCTGAGCACTGATACCTGGCCATTTACATGTGTATCCACCATAGACAGACAGATGCTATATATGTGAGATATGTTGGATCACAACAGTCAAGTAGCATGTGTAGTATGTGTGCCAAATTCTGCTGACATATATTGCTAATATCATGTTATTCCCTTTTTCAGGACCATGGCTCACCCGCAAAATCCAACTTACACTGCAGCTGAGGATGAGGAGATACACCAGAGCCTGGTGCGGGATTATGCAATACTCTTTTCCTGCACCAGCCAGTATCAGCAGGATAGGGCTGCACTGTGGCAAGACCTGGTCCATTGGGTAAATGACATAGGCACACATAATAGGACATATGAGCAGGTACGACATCACTGCAGTGATTTAATCAGAAATGTCTGTCAGCGTGTGTGGGATATCCAAAGGCAACAGGACGCCACAGGTGGTGGGGTGGCTACACATCCCCCACTCACCAGACTGGAGGGAATACTCATGAGTGTAGTGGCTCCAGCCCACCAACAACAACAACAGCAGCAGACATGCATTATGATGGAGGCTGGAGCCACGCAGCAGCAAGACTATGAGTGTGCAGGTAATATGCCATATGTATAGTTGACTGTTGTGTACACTGGTAGTTAATGCATGTGTGAGGTGTGTCCTTGGTTTGTAGCTGTCATCATAGTATTTAATGTGCAAGTGTGATATCCTCAATATCAGCAGCTGACCTGTGAAAGGCGACTGTTGTACTACTGACCTGTATCATACTCAGTAACAATGGCACAGTTGTGCCCACTGACATTAGTTTCCTCACTTCTGCAAGTCCCTCCAGTGTAATAGCAATGCAGCATATCCATGCTGGTGAGTGTGTATTAACAATACCTTTAATAGTCTTGATAGTAATAGTAATATTAGGCTCACTGAGTAGTGCTCTGTGTATGCATGCAGGTGTGTCTGTGTCTGTGTGTTGATATCTCGCATACTGAGTAGTGTACAACTGTGTGCAACTGTGTGCAACTGTGCATGTGTGTATGTGTGCACCTGTGCATGTGTGCACCTGTGCATGTGTGCACATGTGCATGTGTGTATGTGTGCACCTGTGCATGTGTGCATGTGTGGACCTGAGCATGTGTGGATGTGTGCATCACTGGTAATATTGTGTAGACATTGTAAACTGTGTTTCCTGTTTCCCTCCCACAGGTTCTGCTGCTGCTCTGGTGTCATGCAGCGGGGAACCTGAATCAGGTGCCATGGGTACTGATAATGATGACATCTATGTAGTGGTACAGGAAGGTATGCCAGGGTCCTTCATTGGTCAACCAATTGACAGTACACAGCTGTCAACCCCATCAATGCACACAGTTATCCTGCCAATACACTGTTTGCCACCAATGTCCCTAGGTGATGGACAGCATACAGTGGGCATTGACCAGGGTAATGTGGTATCTGTGGCACATGCGTCCCCACACAGCAGCCATGGGCATGGCCCTGAGATGGTACCACACAGACAGATGTCCAGGGGTTCTCATGGGAGCATCCGTGGGCATACTGCCCCTATCAGACGTGCCTACAGAGGTCTTACAACCTCAGCTATGTTTTGGGCTGTCATGCAAGCACAGTAACATATGGGACGGTACACCAGACAGGGTCTTAGGGAGCTGACAGCATGTCGCACAGCCATGATTGACAGTATGCGTGACATTGTGGCTGCCATCCGTAATTTCACTAATGTCATAGACAGATGTTGTGGGGACATATTAGACCGGTTCCACAACTATATGTCCATGAGCCAGAGCGATGGTGGACAGTTGAGGCGTCGACGTGGGTGTATGCCAGCAACAGCAGCAGCTGGCAGTCATCATGGATGACAACAGGGCCGTGGCCGCCCCCATAGTGCCAGCAGCAGCCCCAGCAATGCTGGGTCTGTGCTGTCATCAGACCACCCCAGGAGACCATTAGCACGTGGCTCTGGCCAGGCCCGACAGAGATCTGTGTCCAGTCAATGAACACCTGCTTCTGATGACAGTACCCAGTCAGGGTTGGTACCGGATACGGTCCGTAGCACCCCTGCAAGGCACAGGAACCATGCCCGTGGCCAGAGACACTGATCTGTATGACCTGGCAGGTACAGTCTGTGGCTGTCCACAAACACCAGTATATGGCAGCCATGAGGTGGAACTATGTGCATCCATACGCACATGACAATTGACAACACCTCGGCTACCGCATACACGCACACACTGCATCAACATTGCCCCACCTTGTACTGCTGTCCCTCACCAACACACATACACATACATGTCAATTTGTGGTATCGGTGGCTGACTCAGGCATACCAAGTTCATACCCTGTGCATATGATGAAACTGTGCCACATCTTGCAATCTGTAACATCAGTGCAAGTACAGGTTAACATGTTGCTGATGCACAGGGTGACTACATAGATGTGTAGTAATAGTATTATGTTGTTAACAGTACTGTGTGCTGATATAATTGTGGGTATATCACAGAATGCCTGATGCAGTAAGGGTATGATTGTCATGTACTGTTGTCTACACCCACGGTAAGTACCATAGTGTATCATCTGCACATGTTGGCATACTGGTGGTAAGGATGTCAACAGAAGGCTACATACATAGGTAGCATAGCGGATAAGGTAATGAAAGTATTAATATGCAATGATGGACATGTAAACTGCAAGTGGCATGTTGCCCACACTGGACTCTGCAATGCGGATGTTTGAGGATGTTGATATGTGTGCAGTACTACACGACTGGTACAGGACACACAGGAGCATCCTAGCACTGCAAGCTCACATCTCATACCATGCTAGACAGCCCCAACACACAAAACTAACTGTCACAGGAGGGAGAGTCCCCATACATTTCAGGGATACTGTGGTGGCAGGCCAGGTAGCATACATCCTACTAAGTATGGAACCACTGAGTGAAGGCTCAGTGTCTGTTATTTGACATGTGCATTACTGCAGGTATGAGCACATGGGTTTCCATCCAGTTATCATACATCCTGATGGTACATGGTCTGTACACTTGTGTGCGCTGACACTGGACCCTAGCCATCTGGCCTGTGTATTTCCATGTACATATGCATAGTGCCTGCATATTTGCAGTGTTACCTACTGGAAGTGGTACAGTTGTTTGTCATACAATGGACTACATGCAGCCCTGCTTACTGTAGCTTTGTTTGCATGCATGTTTGCTTGCAGTTACCCTGGAATACTGATCCCACCTGCAGTGCAGAGTTACAGAGCTTCTGTGGACTCCTAGTGACATCTGCATAGCTTACTATATGTATGTCCATGTCTCACTTGACAGAACATCACTGTTTGCCCTGTTCACGTGTATGTTGCATGTGACACATTGCATATGACTTAGCTGGCATTTGTCCATGTGAGCAGTCATATATGCCACTGCTAACTAATCACAGGCACTACACCCTCACATACACACCTTCTGTTGAACCACCTGCTTCACTAGGGACGGCTTGCACCTGTCACCCCTGGGCTTTTGGATATTGGCAAAGGCTCTTGCTACCCCCATAGTGCCTTTGTTAGGCAAGGCTCAAAAGACAAACCCACCTCCATAGGTATCACAAGGGATAAGAAACTAAGAGTAATGCTACTCAACGCCAGAAGTCTAAACCTCAAGATGCACGCACTGGAAACTCTCCTTAGCATGGGGAACATCGATATCTGTGCAGTAACAGATACCTGGTTCAGGGCTACCGAGAGCACCCCAGCACTACCAGTTTATACCTCATGCCATGCTTTTCAGCCCCAAAACTTGGACCAAACCACAAATGGAGGGGGAGTATCGATATTCATCAAAGATACCCACACCTCCAGGTTGGTGGCAAAGCACCAAGCATCAGTGACTATCCATGTGCAACTAACAGTGGGTAAAACTGCCTTACAGGTTATAGCCTGCTACAGACCACCCTCCCAAACCCAAGAACCGCACACAGCCTTCCTGAGAACAGTGGAAAATATGAAGGTCTCTCCAAACACCATTATATTGGGTGACTTCAACTACCCAAACATAGACTGTGAGCATGACTTTAGCTCCAACACCCTAGCCCAAAGATTCCTAGAATTTATGAAATCAAATGCTATGGAACAACTTGTTACCACTCCCACAAGAGGGGAAAACATACTGGACCTGATCATCACCAACATGGGGACTCTATGCTCCAGACCAGAAGTGTATCCCTCACTGGTAAGATCAGACCATAAACTAATCTCACTGGATATTCACATCCCGACCCCACCCCCTGCCCAGAAAACCACAGTGAACAACTTCTCTAAAGCAAATTCACACTCCTCAAAACCGAGGTGTAAACCTTCAAAGCCCCCGGGCCTGTGGAAAATACAGCCCAGACCGGATATTCCTCTATAAACACATTCTATGGACACCTTCAGGAATGCATGGATCATGCGATCCCAAGTAAAACCAAGACCCAATCCTCCAAAGGCAGACATCCTGTCTGGTGGATCCCAGCCATAAACAAACTATACAATAGAAGGAGGAAGCTACTAAATGATACAGCAAAATCCCAAAAAGGGAAGGCATCACTGATCAGTATTAGCAAAAACTACGGGCACTGATAAAATTGTCTAAGGCCAGCTTCGAGAGAAAATTGCACAGGACACTAAGGATAATCACAAGGCTTTCTTTAGTTATGTTAGGAACCTGGGTGGTAATTACCAGATATGCTCAGAGGTAGTCCAAAATGTCGAAAGAAACACAGAACCCACAGACATTGCCAACATCCTAGCTGACAGGTTCAGTGCAAACTCCCCCCCTCCACACCGAAAGGGCAAATATTTATCCCAGCACAGTGCTGCTCCCCTGACATCTCAGATGCTCATGTAAGAGCCGCCCTCTCCAAAGCAGAAAACACAGCATCAATGGGACCAGACAGTGTCCTGGGCTGTGTCCTACATGAACTCCAAGAAGAGCTACACCCAAACATAAAACTACTGTTCAATCCCAGCCTTACTACAGGGTATGTGGCCAAAGAGTGGCGTACAACAACAGTGGTCCCTCTCCATAAAGGTGGTGCCTCAATGGATCCTGGACACTATCACCCCATAAGCCTGACTAGCTTGGTCTGCAAAGCTATGGAAAGGATCATCATGGACCTCATAAATAAATATATTGGGGACCTACAGACACTGGCTCATACCCAGTTTGGCTTTGTTAAGGGTAGATCCTGCCTCTTAAACTTGGTTGATTTCTTTGAAACAGTCACCAAGCCCATTGACGAGGGGAAGGTGGTCCACACAGCCTATGTGGACCACGAAAAAACCTTCGATACAATACCCCACTCAGAGAAGCTCACCAGCTTAAATATAAAACCCTATGTCACTAGATGGATGGCACACTGGCTCAAGGACAGAACCCACATGGTTAGAATTGCTGGAGCCATGTCAGACTTATAAAAAACACACAAAAACATTTTATATAGCCCACCTCATCATGAAGGGATTCACATCTAGATCAGGGGAGGACATTGTGCCTCTTTACTCATCCCTCATCAGGCCCATAATTGAGTACAATGCCCCTTTTGGGATGTACCTTACCAGACACTTGCAGCAACTGGAAAAACCCCAAAAGTACCTCACCAAGAGGATCAAAGGGCTCAAACAGATGCCATATGCTGACCGGTTAAAGAAACTCCAGCTCTACTCAGTGGCATACCGCCTCTTCAGAGGCGATCTGTGCCTGACATATAAAGCCATGTCCAACCCGGAATTAATGGGCATGCTGCACCTCAGAATATCCAAATTCCATCGAGCTACATGCTCGAGAGACTTGAACCTCAGCACTGAAATAAATAGGACATGCTGGAGGGACAGATTCATAACCCAGAGGCTCCCTTCACTCTGGAATAAAATCCCAGTCCAGGTTAGGCAGAGTCCCTCATTGACTCTCTTCAAGAGGAATCTTGATGAGTGGATGGGACATCGTATGTTTACCCCGGGTATCACTTCTGTGTCACTGTTAGACAGAGGCACAGTATACTAACCTCGAAAAAGGGCATAGCAAGATAAATTTACAATGGGTGGCAAAAGCCAAACACATTCTGGCTAGGTTTATAAATGCCCTAGGGCAGATAGCCTAGTATGAACCTATGAAACTATGAACCTATGAACCTATGTACCTTGTTCCCCATTGGCCCTATGTGCTGTTAATCACCATGGCAATCACAATACTATGGTAGCATGTCCAAAGGTCACTTGTCAGTCACCTCTATGGTACAGTTGTGGAATATGTGGGTCATGTGGCAATGTCACAGCTGCCACATGTACACAGTCAACCCTCTCCCTACACATGGACGTACAACACATGTATGAGATGCAACCACATAGCCAAACTGAGGACTAAGCACTCTGAACCCAGTACTGGCATAACCTGTCAGGTGGCATGAAATACTATAGTGACTACAATACTAGTCTGATGTAGACCTACACTGACAGCAATACAAACACGTGAACACACTGGGCCATTCATGGACCCTAAGAATAGCATCCTGCCTGAGTGGCAGACACCTCTGAAGCTGGCACACAGGCATACGTTATGCCAGAACACAGCACGCATAACACATAGCACACAAATCCTGTGTGCCAATCAGTCACAGCCTGTACGGCTAGACAACACACCTGCTACAGTTGCGTTAGGTAACTTTATTGTCCGGTACAGTGATGTCACGCTCACCAGGCTGGACAAGGTGAAGGTCACAGTGATATGCCCATGGGGCACTATGGTCCACCACATAACACAAGCATACAGGTCAGTCAGAGGCATGGACACATATGACTCAGTCATTGTCCATGCCACTATGGCTGACCTGTGATGTACCTCCCTGGACTACATGATAGGGAACATGGAAGGGCGCTCTGAGCATGTGGCACAGGCTGGTATGACCCTGACCTTGGTTGGCATCATACCCTCACCAGGAATGCTGACGTATTACTGAATGCTGATGAATTACTGTAGCTACAACACCCTAGCTGAAAGATTCCTAGCATGTAGTCACTGCATTGCTATGGAACAACTTGTTACCACTCTCACAACAGGTGAAAACATGCAGCACCTGTTCATCAACAACATGTAGACTATATGCCCCAGACCAGATGTGTATCCCTCGCTGCTAGGATGATACCATCTACATCTCACACTGTATATACACATACCACATGGAGCACCCGCACAGAAGACCACAGTCATAATGTTAATCAGTGCAAATACCATGTATTAACATGTGACAGGTGTCAGACATGGTAACTTTTGAAGGTCACAGGTACATATGTGTATTTGGCACACACATACATCATCTGTGTCCATTGCCATTACTGGTTTAATTGATGTCATGCATTATTGTGAACAACAACCCACACACATGCACATTCTGTGTGACAAAAACACACGTGGCATGTGTGGAATTCACACCCATAACTAGCTGTGCTATGACAGTAGTGAGAGACGCAGTAGCAGAGCGTGCTATTTGCATTACTGGGCGATTTGCCATCTTCCGCTGTACTTGTAGGGTGCTGACATCATCTCTGTGTAGAGATTGGAATATGCAGCAGCTGGTGTGTTGTACTGGTTGGCAAAAGGGTCAGTTCTCTCACACATGTAATTGCACACACCCTACTTCCTCCCCCCCCACACACTTGCCATTTGCAGAATTCAAACCCCTACTTAACTATGTTATGACACTGTCAAGATGGATGCATTAGCAGAGCACGCTATTCGCATTACCGGGAGGCTTTCCTTCTCCTGCTGTACTTTTAGGGTGCTGACATCATCAGTGTTTAGAAAGGGGAATGTGCATCCTGTAGTGTGCTCTCCTAGTTGCCAAAAGGGACATTTCTTTCATACAGACTTGCACACACACTAACCCCCCTCCACACACACTGAGCATTTGCAGGATTCAAGCCCCTACTTAACTATGTTAGGACACGCGAAATGGACGCATTAGCAGAGTACGCTATTCAGACTACTGGGAGGTTTCCCTTCTCCTGCTGTACTTATAGGGTGCTGACATCATCAGTGTTTAGAAAGGGGAATGTACATCCTGTAGTGTGTTCTCCTAGTTGCCAAAAGGGACATTTCTTTCATGCAGACTTGCACACACACTAGCCCCCCCCTCCACACACTGACCATTTGCAGGATTCAAACCTCTACCTATGTTATGATACTTGAGACGGACGCATTAGCGGAGCGCACTATTCGGATTACTGGGAGGTTTCCCTTCTCCTGCTGTACTTATAGGGTGCTGACATCATCAGTGTTTAGAAAGGGGAATGTGCATCCTGTAGTGTGTTCTCCTAGTTGCCAAAACGGGCATTTCTTTCATACAGACTTGCACACACACTAACCCCCGTCCACACACAATGAGCATTTGCAGGATTCAAACCCCTACCTAATTATGTTATGAGACTTGAGATGAACGCATTAGCAGAGTGCGCTATTTGCATTAGTGGGAGGTTTCCCTTCTCCTGCTGTACTTATAGGGTGCTGACATCATCAGTGTTTAGAAAGGGGAATGTGCATCCTGTAGTGTGTTTTCCCAGTTGCCAAAAGGGACATTTCCCTCACACAGACTTGCACACACACCAACCTCTCTTACCCACACACACACTGAGCATTTGCAGGATTCAAAACCCTACCTAACTATATTATGACACTTGAGGGAGACGCATTAGCAGAGCGCACTATCCAAATTACTGGGCATCTGTTCTGCACCTGCAGTATTTATAGGGTGCTGACATCATTATTTCTACAGAGGTATGTACATCTAGTACTAAATGTCAGGTGGGGGATAGCATATATATGCATTTGCAGCCACCTACTTCAGGGTCAGATATGCACATCACACTGGCAGGTTATGTTCTATACCATGCTTCATGACCACAGGACTTGTAACACAAAACACAACCAGTCCAGACCACCACTCCCACATCCAGGACACACACTTTGCTTCCCTGGGAACAGTGCCAAGATATGCAGGTTTTCACATACACCATTCCAGTTGTTAACATCAGGTACAGGCATATTGTGTGTGGGAACTACTCAGGCCTCTACAACATTACCCTACAGCCACTAAAATTTGTGAGTCCATGTGCTATGGCGGAACCACTCACCACAGCCACAAGGGGGAATACATATTGCACCTGACCATCTGCAACATGGACACTCACTGTTCCACACCAGAGGTAGACCACGATTGTTGATATCTGACCATACCCACCTTTCCCTGGACATCCATATCCCATCCCCACCCCCAGGCAAGGTTGTCACTGCAAACAAACTGTATTTCTCAAAAGCAGACTTTACACTTGTGAAGACTGGGATGGAAGACTTCAAAGGACCCATGCTGGGGGAGTATACAGGCCACTCCGCATAATCCTTGACAATTGCATTCTATGAGCATGTGGAAGGTTTGCATTGATCATGCTATCCCAAATATACCCATGACTGCTCCACAACAGGACACCTGTCAGGTGTACACCAGCCATATATGAGCTGTCCAACAGGCAGAGTGAGCTAATACATTGCAGAGCAGTAGCCCACAGAGGGAGGACATCTCTGAACAGTACCAGCACGACACTTCAATCCCTCATAATCATCACGACACAGTGTTGACAGTGAAATTGTCCAGACAATGCAGATAAGGCTCCCCTCAGTCTGTTATTGACGCCCACTTACTGTTAGAGGTCCTCAGCAACCCTCTTCCAGCATACACCAACAACATGGATGTGGCTTAGAAAATTCAAACCCTGGGATCTCCACTGTGTCCCTGCTTGACAGAGGCACAGCACACTAGCCTCACACGGTGCCTTATGTGACCTACTTTACAGTGGCACAGTAGCCTACTGTACTGGAGAGGCAGACGCCAAGCACACTCTGGCTAAGCTGTCATTCCCTAGGGCAAACAGCCTAGTGTTGACCTCTACACCCATATGTTTAATTGTCAGATGCACATTATTTGTTGCTGATAGACTGTTTGCAGGTCTTTATTGCCATAGCATTCCCTGTTTGTATGAACAACTTGTGTATCTGTGGAAGATGTTTGAATATGGGAGGGACCCACTATATCACGTATGTCTCTGTAGTCATTTAACTGTGTGCACTGGGCAGATTGCTGTAATGTGGTTGGTTCCTGGAATAACACGTACAAATACCAGATATGTGTGGCCAACTGCTAAACTGAGATTTGGCCTAAGTGTATGAGCATGCCCAGTTCAGCCTTCCCATGGCATGTTGTCTGACATATGTCTCATTTATCAAAGTGTGCGAGCATGCCCAGTGTGAGCTTTCCATATGTTGAACTCTGCAGGCCACCACATTTGTGGATGAGTGTGAACTTTAACAATATCTCCCGTTTATGGTTGTGTGTTGTGTGTCATGTTGTGTAGTTACTGTCCAACTGCTTTGTGTGCGAACACAACAGGGATTATACTGTGCCTGCAGGGTTTGCATGGGATACTTTGCATACAGTTGTCAACATCCTTTCATACTGACCTAACACTGTAGTACCGTATAGTGTACTGGTTCAGTACTTTCACTGTGGTGGACAGTGCCCTGGGCTTTAGCCCTATCACTGCTTTACATTTCCATAGTGAGCACAACAGCCTGGTTAGGGGCCAGTTGTGCACATCTGACCATGTTGCATTATGTTCAGATATGAACTACTTAAACCAGGCTTGTCCAACATTGGTAGTGTATTCCACAACATAGGTGTACATTGGCAAACACTAGCGATGTGCCCTAGGCCATTTCTAATGCTAGTCGGAGAGTGTGTTTGTCCTTTGACACACATTGTAAGTGGAGTTTGCCATGACATATGTCATGGTTAGTATACTGTGCCTCCGTCTACCTGTGACATAACAGTGATACCCAGGGTAAACCTACCATCTCCCATCCACTCATCAAGATTCCTCTTGAGGAGAATCGATGAGTGACTGTATGGATAACCTGTACTGGGAGTTTACTCATGAGTGGGGGTGGTTTCTGTGTTATGGATCATGCAGTACAGCTTGTCCTATGTATGTCAGTGCTGAGGTTCAGGTCTCTCATGTGCATAGCTCACTGCCATTCAGATTGTACAAGGTGCAGCATGTTCATTGATTCCAGCTTGGACATGGCTTTATACATCAGGCACAGCTTGCCTCTGGGTGGGCAGTATGGCAGTGTGTGGAGCTGCAGTTTGTTTAATCAGGCAACACAAGGCGTCTGTTCAAGCTCTTTGATACTCCTGGTGAGGTACTTTTGGGGACTTTACAGTTGATGGAGGTGTCTGCTGAGGTACATCCCACAGGGGGTATTGTAGTCAATTGTAACGCTGATGAAGGATGACTGCAGAGCCACAGTGACCTCCCCTTATCTAGATATGACAACCTTCATGATTAGGTGGGTATATGGTATGTTTCTGTAAACACTACAGCCACATGTTTGTCCAATGCAGGATATCTATCACCTTGTGTCCCCAGGTCTCTCATTACATGTTAAGTACGTAATGGGTTAACACCTATGTGGTAATTGGTGGGCACTTACTGTATATCCACGGGGGTTGACTATAAACTTTTCTGCAATTAGCTTGCTGACATGGCTATGGCACCAGTTGTCTGTTTCTATGTGGCCCTTTTGTGGGATGCTTGTGTCAGCTGGAGGGTCAGATATGGTGGGCAGTTTGTACTCCTCTGCAAACATGTTCAGACACAGTCCTTCCATGTTGGCCTGTATCTATGGGACATATATACCAAACGAGGGCGGTCCCAGGACCAAGCCTTGTGGGATGCCAGTTATATCTGGTTTGTTGTCTGACATGGCTGCAGCATGTCTGACCATGTCAGTTCTGTCCTTGGTCTGGTTTGCAACCCCTCTACTGACATAGGGGTTTATATTTAAGCTGGTGAGCATATCTATAATGAACATGTAGGGTATTGTATGGAAGCCTTTGCAAGGTCCAGCTACGCTGTGTGGATCACATTGCCCTCATCAATGACCTTAATGACTATTTCAAATGAGTTAAACATGTTTAGGGGCAAGATCTGCACTTATGAAAGCCACACTGGGTAGGGTCCGGTGTCAGTAGGTCCCCAATATCTTTAAGTCTGCGGTACATGCTGATCCTTTCCATAGCTGTGCAGACCAAACTTCTCAGGGTTCTGGGGTGGTAGTTTGCAGTATCCATTCAGGCAACACCTTTGTTGAGAAGGACCACTGTTGTTGTACACTGCTCTTTGGGTACATATCCTGTGGTGAGGCTGACATTGAGCAGTAGTGTGATTTGGCATTCCATTCTTCTTGGAGTCCATGTTGGACTCAGCCCAGGACATCATCTCATACCATTGCTGCTGTGTGTTTTGCTTTGTAGATGCTGGCTGTTACCTCAGCATCTGCAATGTCAGGGGGCCAGCAGTCTGCTGGGATAGATATTTTGCATTCTGGGGGGGGGGGGTTGCACTGCACCTGTCAGGTTTTATGTTGGCAATATGTGTGTGTGTTTGATATGTTGTTTGTAAAATTTGTGTGATTCAGAGCATATCTATGAATTCCCAACACGGTTCCTAACATCAGTTGAGAAAGCCTTGGGATTATCCTTAGTGTCCTGTACAATTTGTATCTTCATAGGTTCATAGGTTCATACTAGGCTATCCACCCTAGGGCATTTGTAAGCCTAGCCAGAGTGTGTGTGTGGCTTTTGCCACCCCTTGCTATGTGAATATTATGGTCATTTATGATTTACTTTACTGTGCCTCTGTCTGGACGTGACACCGTGAAGACCCCCAGTGTACATCTATGATCATCCATCCACTTGGCAAGATTCCTGTTGAAGAGTGTCAGTGAGGGGCTCTGCCTAACATGGAGTGGGATTCTGTTCCAGGGTGTGGGGAGCCTCTGGGTTATGTATCTGTCCCTCCAGCACATCCTATTTCATTATGTGTTGAGGTTGACATCTCTCACTCTCACAGCTCCGATGGCTTTGAGTTTTCTGGGGTGGAGCATGTCCATTACTCCTGTGGTCGACATGGCCTTGTACAACAGACATACAATGTCTCTGTGTAGGCAGTATGTGACTGCATTCAGCTGGGGTGTCTACAGCCAGGCAGCATATGACATATATTTGAGACCCTTTATCCTCTTGGTGAGGTACCTTTGAGGTCTTTCTAACTGCTGCAGGTGTCAGGTAAGGTACATCCTAAATGAGGCATTATACTAGATTATGGGTCTAATAAGAGAACAGTATAGGGGCACAATGACCTCTGTTGACGTAGATGTGAATCCTTTCATGATACGGTGTCCAATATAGACAGTCTTCCTAGCCACATTGGCAATGTGAGTGTCACATAACAGGTTACTGTCCACTTGTGTCCCTAGGTCCCTGATTACTCCTTCCATACATAATGGTTTACCACCTATGTGGTAATTTGTGAGTACCTTGTTTGGTATTTGGTGGGACATTCATACTGTCCAGTGTCTTCAGGACGGTTGGGTGGGGTTCCTGTGTGTGAGAGTGTGGTCTGTAGCATGCTACAGACTGTACAGCAGTCTTGCCTATGGTTAGTTGCACATGGGTGGACTCCAATGCTTTGTGCATTGTCAGTTACCTGGACGTATGGGTGTCTGTGCTGAATATGGATACTTACCCTCCTTTTATGTTTTGGTCCAGGTTTTGGGGCCATAACGCATGATATGTGGTATAACCTGGTAGTGCTGGTGTGCTGTCAGGAGGCTTGCAGCAGGTTTCTGTCAATGCACAGACATCAATGTTCTCCATACTGGGGAGGGCCTCGGGAGCATGCATATTGAGGTTTACATGTCTGGCATTGGTCAGCATTACCCTTATGTTTCTTTCCACTTATGTTTTCTAGGGTGGTGGGTTAGTCTTTTCAGCCTTGTCTACGAAAGGCTCTATGGAGGTGGCAAAAGCCTTATCCAATATCCAGATGCCCAGGGGTAACAGGTGCAAGCCATCCCTGGAACGGCAGCGTGGCTTGTCAAGCATGACATCCCAAGCAGACAGACATTGGATCCCCTTGGAATGACACCAGTAATTGTGCCACTTGATAAAGCTGATCATTCTGTGTTTGTACTGTGGCATCATTCTTGGTGAGGGTAGGATGCTGCAAACGGTCAGTGTCATACCGGCCTGGACTACATAATCGGAGAGCTCATCTATGTCTCTTTTCATGTAGTCTGGGGAGGTACATCTCAGGTCATTCACACCAGCATAGACTATGACTGTATCATATTTCTACTTGCTTTGGGGTGACCTGCATACTTGTGTTATGTGGCGTATTGTAGCAACCTACAAGCAGCTTACTGTACCCTTTCCCTTGTTCAGTCTGGTGAGTGGGACAGCAGCATGCCTCACTATGGAGTCACCTATTACAACTGTATCAGGCATGTTGTTTCTCCTTCTGGCCTGTGACTGTTTGGCAAACCAGCTTTGTGTACTATGTATTGCATGTGCTATGTTTAGAGGTTGTTTGATTGGGTGCCTGCTTTGGAGGCCTCTGTTGGTGTGGTGTGTTTGTAATTCGGGCCTCCAGGAATGTTTTTCTGTATTTATGTCTTTGGTTTGCAGTTGTGATAGGTCTATGTGAGACTGGGTTTGTGGTGTGTGTGGTTAGCTTCTCCTCCTGACTAGTTTTGACAGTACTGAGTTGAGGGAGCTCAGCCTCCAGTTTGGATAAATGGTTGCATCTCTCACACATATTTGTATTTCTTGGGGGGAGTTGAGGGTTGTTTGTGTACTTGGCGCAGGTGTAACATTGCCTCAAGATTCACAGATTCAACTTGTTGTAGCTGGCCTTAGTGGATTGTATGTGTGGACATATTTTATTGCCATACTACTGATCAGTGATTACTTCCCTTTTTATGTTTGCTCTATCATGTAGTAGCTTCCTCATTCTCTTGCATGGTTTGGTAATGGCTGGAGTCCACCATGCCAGATGCCTGCGTGTATGGCATTGTGTCTTGTTTTAATTTAGGATTGCATAATCCAAGCATTCCTGGCAGTGTTCATGGAATGCCTGTATAACAGGTTCTGAGGTGTGGTCCATATTTTGCACCTGCACAGGGCCTTTAATGGATTCCACATCAGTTTGGAGGAGTGCAACTTTTGCTTTACACATGTTTTTCACTGTAGTTTTCTGGCCAGGGACTGTGGTCAGGATGTGTATATCCAGTGTGATTACTCTATGGTCTGGTCTTACCGGTGAGGGATACACTTTTCATTTTGCCATCCAGTACCCATGTTGCTGATTATCACATCCAGTATGCTTACCCCTCTTGTAGGAGTGGTACGTTGTTCCTGGGCATTTTGGTTTATGGATTCTAGGAACTTTTGTCCTACAGTGTTGGAGCTTGTTTAATGCTCCCAGTCTATGTCTGGGTATTTTCAGTCACCCAATATAATGTGGTTTGGAGGACTTGATATATTCATGTATTCCAACATAGGCCAGGTGCAGTTCCTGGTGTTGGGATGGTAGTCTGTAGCAGGCTATAAACTGGGAGGCAGTTTTAGCCACTGTTACTTGACCATGGCTAGTCCATGCTGCTTCTTGTTGTGGTACCAACATCGGGTGTGGTTATCCTTGACAATTATTGCTAGTCACCCTCCTTTTGTAGCTTGTTCCATGTTTTGAGGCTGTACAGCACAGTATGAGGTGTAACCTGGTAGTGTTAGGGTGCTATTGTGAGCCTTGACCCAGTTTTCTGTTACAGCACAGATATCAACATTCTCCATACTGGGTGAGTTTAGACTGCATGCATCTTGCTGTTTAGACTTCTGGCATTGGGTAGCATTACATCTAGGTTCTTATCCCTTGTGATACCTATGGAGGTGGGTTTGTGTTTTGAGCCTTACCTATTCAGGGCATGCTGTGGGTAACAACAGCCTTTGCCAGTATCCATACAGCCTGCACTGATAGGTGCATGCCAGTCCTAGCAGGTGGAGCATCATGCCATGCTCAGCATGTCATCCCAGGCTAGCACACATTGGATCCCCTTTGACTAACTGCAATACTTCAGCCAATTATTGCAATTGATCATCTCATTGTCATATTGTGGCATCATGCTTGGTGAGGGTAGGATGTTAGTCAGGGTCCTCAAGTGTGCATATACTACATGGTGTTACATTGCTTAACACATGGCATTCATGCCTCAGGTGGTGCTGCAGGGCTGCCTCTGTTGGATGCACATACTACACTCCCTGTACATGTTTGAGAGCAGGTTATGTCATTTTAGGCATCCCTGTTATTATATGAGTGAGTCAGAGAGGGGTATCATTCCCAGGGTTCCTACTGAGCCAGTGTATGTGCCATGCGTTGCCTCTTGCCAAGGCCAGGGCATACTGGGCACTCCTCCTTCTGCCTACTGGGGCAGGCTCAGGTTGTTCCTCCTCCGAGTCACGCTCTGCCTGTGATGGCCTTGGCAATGGTGGGGGGCTGTTTGGCCCGGCCCTATGCTGGTCCTGCTGCAGCTGTTTTCGCAAGATCATATTATGTAGCATAGCACATACCATGACAGTTTGGGTACATGTAGTTGGTGAGTACTGCAAGGCTCCACCAGATGTGTCCAGACACCGGAACAGTGACTTGATTAGCCCAAACACATGCTCTATTACATTACGTGTTTGTGTGTGTGCCTCATTATGGCGTTCCTGTTCAGGTGTGTGTGCGTTTATGATGGGTGTCATCAGCCACGGCTCCAGTGCATAACCTGCATCCCCCACTAGGTGTCCATGTGGGATTTCCCCATTGGCAAATGTCTGGTACAGCTGCGTCAAATGCCAGATATGGGAATCATGGTAGCTCCCAGGGCAGCCAGCACACACATTCATTATTATGACCTGGGCATCACACATGACCTGGCAGTTGATGGAGGGAAAGCCCTTGTGGTTAATGTACGCCCTACACCGCTCACCGGCTGGTGCTTTGATGCATATGTGCGTGCAGTCTATTGCACCCACTACCTCAGGGTATTCCGCTATTTGCTGGAAGAGATGCATATTGCTGGCCAATACCTCATGGGCATTGGGGAAATATACATGATCACCGACATGTGCTGACATGGCATCCAGGAACTGGTGCAGTACCCTGGAGGCTGATGCCTGTGATATCCCCATCATATCACCAGTTGGTCTCTGGAAGGTACCTGTTGCTAGTATTCTTAGGCCAACACATACCTTGGTTTCCACTGGGATGGGTTCCCCTCTGTTGGTTCTGTGTGTGAGGCGTGGCCTGCACAGCTCGACAATTTGCTGCAGGAGGTCTCTGTCCACTCTATAGCGCTCTACTATCTCCAGCTCATGTAACCCGTGGTAGGTGACCCTGGGCCTGTACACTCTTCTCTGTCTCCTCACTGTGGGTTGTCTGGCACCATCTGCATTGTCACCACCCTCAGCAAGTCGCCTATGTCTCCTTATGACAGCTATGGCAGCCCCTAGCATTTCTGCTCTGAGTTCAGCTTTTTCAGTTTTCACTTCTAATAGCTTACTCCTGTCTTGCAGTGTCTCTTGAGAGAAACATCCTGCACTGCTGTTTGCAGAGTTTTAAGTGCTTGGTTGAGCTACTATTCTGCCTGTGTAATTGCCAGCTTCTAATTGTTTTCATCTGCTAGCTCCAGCAGTATTCCCTGCTAGCTTCCTACTAATTTTGTTACTTCCTTTTTCCTTTCTGTTTCCTCAGGGGGGAGCAACGCGCATATCAGCAGAAACATGCTCACAGTGGCTTACAAGTATGCACACATGCTTACACGGTTCAGAATCTGCTTATTCAGGTTAAAACGTGCGCACACCAGTGCAAACAGTCTTACAAGTCTGCCAACAGGCTCCCACATGCTCAGTCTGCCTTACACGCATGTACACTTCCCTACTCGCGCTTCATGGCGCGCACACATGCGCATGCACGCCCAGCAAGAAACTTTGGTGTAAGCAACAGTGTACACCTTCCATTTCTTGACTTTCCCATGCTTATCTTGTGGCACTCCTCTTTCCATGATATGTGTCTGACATCTGTCATGTAACACTGACCTCCAATGAACTGCATTTCTTTCTGCGATTCCCCCCTGTGATGTCACCTATCTCCTACTCTATTCCTCCCCCTTATGTAACACTTACACTACTCAGAATGTGCTCATTTGCTATGTGACTGTGGGATTCAGTATCCTAACACTCATTTACATCAGATTGCCTACTAATGCTTAGTTACTTAGACTCAGCTTCCCCCCTTAGCAACCACTAAACGGTGGCCATGTTGTTTTTGGTCTGCTGGTCCCTGCATTGTAAATCCATGTATTGCATAAAACCCACATTTGTGGGTTTATAACCTTTATTTTTATGTTTTATATAGCGCAGCCCATTTGCACAGGGCTGCGCTAAAATATTTATTTTTCGTATTTGCATCAGGGTACCTTGCCAATGGCCACATATTTGGCCATTGGCATGCTGCCTGACACATATGCACCCTTTATTTGGAGCTGACATGGCTCCATTGTGATTTTTGCAGAAACGTACTCAGTTGTCAACTGAGTACATTTCTGCAGCTAAAATGTTCCTTACACGGGCTGCTTTGGGCTTCATGGATCGCTAATCTACCTCATTTGCATGCCTTTCGGCTGCAAGTGAGGTGATACATATCCACGCCCACTCAGTGTAAGAGACATTTTAGCTGGTCTCTTACACGGACTTTAGGGCTGTTCCCGGATCGCGAAGGCTGCATGGAGTCTTACACTACTCTTAGACTCTGTGCAAGCCTTCGTGAATCCTGCCCAATAACAAAATAACCACAGGAATAGAGCAGTGGGACAAATTCAGTAAGTTTTAGGTCCTAAATTTATTTAACTGCTTTTGTCTTAACTTATTCACACCAATGGAGCTCAGGAATTTTGCACTGTAACTTCCAATGGGCAGAGCCTAACCCCAAGATTCAATAAAATCTGTGTAGGGTCCGTGTAGAGCTTACATGGAATGTATCCATGTACATCGCCACGGTTCCTCCTTGGAAGCATACAGGTCCCGGCAGAGAGCAGTCACCCTCAGGTAGTAGCCCCGCTTCTGACCTTGGCCGTGGAGGTGCCAGTGCAATTCCTGGCAGAGCCAGTTGCCATGTTCAGGGGCAGAGACGGTGAACTGTCAACTCTACCATGCATGGCTCAAAGCTGTCCAACATACAGACAAGTAGGGCTAGCACAGAGCTTGACTGTGTTCATGCAGACACTCACACACCACTGTCAAAATGAGGTCACCTACAGACACACATGCCACATTTCCATGGTCCATCTTGCCTGCTTCCCTTCCTGAACTCACACACACACTTGCCAACTTATTGGGTCAGCCTAGGCCTCCTGCACCCCACAAAGCACCCTGTGCAAGTGATGATACCTGTGCCACATCCCTGTCATCCTTGTCTTCGATGCAAGGAAATGAAGCTATGTGTCTGATGCACAGGGTGACTATATAAATTACCATGCATTTGTTTCATCCGTTGTTGCCTTTGATATGCTACTTATGCTGGTCACTGGCATATATTATACACTGCTGTTCGTAATGAGTAAACCAAATTATTTTGTGTACATTACATTGGATGATTGTAATAGCTGTATACTTACACAATGAAAGGTGTCTCATAGAGCTGTTTATGTTTCAGCTTCAGGATTGTGTAGGATACAACTATGGGTATACAGGTACAATAAACTTATAAACATCAGATCACAGGATGAAATGTCAGTACAAAAGAAAAATTTCTTTCAAAGGGTAAAGCAGTATAGGTGCATGGCTTCATAGTTCCATATGTGTATAATAGGCTAACAAGAACAATGGTTTCTTTCAGCCTAGTCACACATCCATAATTTCTGACAAAGTTTGATACCCTTAATAGCTGTATGTGTGGTTTTGGGAGTTGAAACATCTGCAAGCTGTGGCATGCCTACACAAGGTTTTGGGAGCTGAGACATCTATAACCTGTGATGTGCGAGGTGAGCCATCCACAGTTTCCCTGTGTCCATTACAGAAATTTATCCTAAAACACTTATAGTTATTGGGTTCCCCATCCTGTTGTGTAACTTGCACATGATTTCCTTTAGGGCAGAACTGTGCTTCACATGCACTGGGAGCCTGTTGCATATCGGTTGTAGTCTCTGGATTACATATCTGTCTCTCCAGCATGTCCTGTTTATACCATAGTCAAGGTGTAGGTGTGTAGGACAGGTAATTCTTGTGCTAGTTATTTCTTGGATATGCTGGAGGTAAACAGTGGGATCTGACACCTCCCTGTATGGCAGCCATACCTCTCCCCTCCAAAGCATGTAGGAGACAGAATTCAGAGTTACAGCCTTGACACGGTCTGCATAGGGCATGTCATGTATACTATGTATTGTTTTACTGTGGAACCTCTGTGGCTGTTCATGTCAGATATGCCTGTGTAGTTACATACCAAAGGTGGCATTGCACTCAAGGATAGGTGTGAGGCATGCCAAATGCAGTGTAACAATGACATTCTGGGATTTACATGTCATATCTTGCTCCATAGGTTGTGCAACATTGAATGAATCCCCACATCATACCGACCCATGAAAGTCAAAGGATAGATCACTGTCAGTGTCCATAAGTCCCTGACTACTGGTTCAACTGTTGGAGGTGTGCAGACACTACAATATTTACCAGGGGTGGATGTCTTCCCAAAGGATAGTATTGTGCATTCCTTGGTATGTAGTAATTGTCAATGGCAACAACTGTTTCAGCTCATCCAGGATAACTTCTGGTTCTGTGTGGGATTCAGTGACAGCTCCAAATTTGCAATCATCTGCAAATGTAGTCAGTCTGAGGTCACTGACAGTGGCCATGATGGCAGACAAGGGAATGGCTTGAGGGCTAGTCCCAGGATTGATTTGTGAGGGAAATCCACTGGTGACTGTACTTATTGTAGTGATGGACTACCCAGTGCTATCATCCCAGATAATGCCTGTCAGACCCTTGGCTATCCACGCTGACATACTAGTTTGTAAATTACCTCTACAGTTTTTCAACAATGCCTGACAGCCTAATAGTGTCAAATGCCTTGGCAGGCCATGGTAGGTGGAGTGAGTCATTTTCCCATCATCCATTGCATAGTTTAACAATCAATGAAGTCCACGGGTTAGGGTAGGCATGATCTGCCCTTGACCAAAACAAACTGTGTTTGGTCCCGTATCTAATAGGTGTACTACATTCTTACTGATCATTTCTATGATAATTATTTTCATGGCTTTAAATATCAGACTATTGGTACATCTAGGGACAGTGCTTGTCACTGCATGCTAGTTGTCCTGTGTGCAAGTCAGTATTGCAGTTAATTCCTTCATGGTTTCCAAGAAAATAGTCATCCAAGGTGTCTGTGTCTGTACAGAGCACAGGCAAACAAGGGAGGGGAAAGTAATATGTGCACCCAGTGAAGGTAAGGAGAGAGTTTTTACACAGTTATTCTGCATATGGATACTACTCAGACAGTGTGTACTGAAATGACACAATTACCTTGTGAAGGTTGCTGAAAAGTAGGGAGTCCACTGAATTGCTGGTGCCTGGAAACTATTGCTGGTCTTACCAAACCTACTCTCTCCTAGGATACTACGCTCCTATACTTTTTCTCTCATCAGAACCAAAATGTTAGTACCAAGCTCAAGATGAAAGCAGGCTACAGCCTGTTTTTTCATCCCCATAGTTGTTCCACATGATGCAAGGCTCTGCAGGCTTGACATGCCCTTTTCCAGGTAGATGCCTTGATTAGCAACAAGAGCAGTCATTTGAGTTTTGCATCTATTATGCCTTGTGTTTCACGGTGCTTAGGATTTCACTAGGGTATGGACCAGATGGTGGTTAGGAGCACAGCTGCAGCATCACAATATAGTGTTCAGTGTCAGGTGACATAGACATCCAAGGTTGCTCAAACAAGCACCACAGTGGCAGTGATCCATGTTAAGTGATAATGTCATAGCAATTCATGCAGTCTGACCTTCAACAGCTTAATGGTGGACATCTGATTGACATGGAACTGAGGCCTTCTGGAGAGGAGTGGCCACCTTTGGCCAAGGTGTGTCTACCTCCAACATGTCCTTGGTATGTCATTCTGTACATTTATGTTACCTGAACACATGTATATCTTCCTACTTCTTGTCACACTACATTCAGTTTACTGTCTGGTTGTTTGACAGGCATTGCAGAGTTGCAAGGCCAAAGTTATGACTGCAAAGTTGAATACGTTCTCTGTGCATGCATGGAAGTCCACATCTTCACTGCAAGGAGTGACTAAAGACAGTGTGTTTGATACTGTCAACCTCAAGGGTGTAACAGCATGACCCTAACCTTGCTGGAGCTGTACATTGTTACATGTGTAGGTATGCTATTAAAACCATGCCTAATAACAGGATTATGGTTAATGCAAGTGCCACATGCCTGGCAAAGTATTGTACTCACTCAACCATGCTATGGCACACTGTCAGGTGCTGTTTTACCTTAGGAGAACTACATAAAGGTGATAACATGTTACATTTCAGCATCTGTCAGGCCACTGCCTAATGATGGCCTGCTGTGATGTACACACAAGCAGGACTATATTTCTAATGACATTATCAATGACTGCTGATGAGATGTGGAACGCATCCCCACCCCTGTACTCCTATCCCACACAAACACAACATGTGAGAGAGATGACTATATCACAAACCTTGATTCCATACTGTCTCATACACCAGTCAGTACATATGACAATGAGCAGTTTGCCAACATGTACACCTCACCTCCTACTCCATGCATACCCACATCACACACACCTGCATGTGTCGAGCTCCTTACCAGACACATACACTAACAACAGACACCTAAGAAATCCAAATGCAAGCTCACAACACATAATAATAATAACTCTATAGAACACAGTCTATATAATAGCTCACGCACCACTGTTTCACCTGTGAAATACCTGAGCAAAACACAAAATCAAACCTATAATTCATATGTGATTGCATCATGAGACATATTGATGCCCTTCTTACCAGGCTACATATGAGAAAATCACAGTTAGCAGTGTGAGGTGCCAGGATACGCAATATCACACATGTCCACAAGTATGTCAACATCAGGTAATGCTATGATGATATCATAGTTCCTGTTTGTCTCTACAACTTAAGTCATACCTCTATGTACTGTATGCAGAGACATGACTGGGCTTACGGACTCTGTGTCTTCGACAGGTATGCTCATAGCCTTCAGCTGCATTTGACCTTCTCCTAGGATGATGGCTTAATACACATGAAAAATGATCAAAGTCAATAATTGGTTTAGCGTGTGGTGTCATTGTAAGGGGATCCACTGCATGTCAGCCTGGAATGATTTGCTCAACAGACTTTAATGCTTTGCCAGAGATGGTCTTCATCTGACACCCCCTGGCATTTTGTGTCCTGGCCAAGGCTGTTGACATCTCTGTAGTGCACATTATAGGTGGTGCCCCAAGGGAAAACTTTGCAATGAGAAAATGCCATCTTCAAACAACATCATGGTTATACTGCTACACCCTAGGAATGCCAACACTAAACTCCACTCATTGGAAGGTGTCCCCACCTTGGAGTATGCATACATTTGCCCACTCACAGACACCTGGTTCAAGGTTGTGGACAGCACCACAGCAATACTACATGTTCAGACCTCAAACTAACAGTCTGCAAGGTAGTGCAGGCGGTGTATACGTACTCATTAAAGACAGACACACATCCAGATTGGTTAAATAGAGTGATTCCCTGGAGACACTGCAGGTGCTGTTCATTGCTGGAAGGGCACCTAATCAAGCCATTCCCAGCTACAGGAGCAACTCCATGAATCAGGACACCCATTGTGCTTATTTAAATCTACTTGTGTCTATCAAGATATATCACAACACCATGGATTGGGGTGACTTCAACTACCCACCAACTGTGTTGGTTACTTGTGCTCAAACTCACTTGCCCAAAGATTAGTCCACATCCTTAACTACAATGCCCTGGACCAGTGCTGTGACATCCCCACAAGGGGAGACAATGGACTGGATCAAGTGATTTTCCAATATGGGTGACCACTGTAGCACCTCCACTGTGAGTTCCTCCCTGTTGAGATCTGAGTACAAATTGGTCTCATTAAAAGTAAGTGGCACACCTGAGCAGCCCCCTTGCAGCAAATACAATAATAAACTTCAACAAAGCAAATTATAACCTACTATGGGATGGTATAGATAGCTTGACTGCACCTCAACTCTCAAATGGAACAGGCAACTATACCGAGCTTTACACCAGTGATTTATGCAAGCACCTGTACAACTGCATAGATTTGGCTGTACCTGACAGGAGGAAAACAAACTCCTCATGCAACAGCAAACCTACCTGGTGGGCAAGTGCCATTAGCAGGCTAGACAATAAGAGGTGGACATTGCTGTTTGACAGATGGAGTGAAGGAGTCCCACTAAAATGGAAGCACACCCTCCTCTGCTAAAACAAGCAAACGCTGTTGTTGTGATGTCCTTCAAAAGAAATTATGTGACAAAATTAGCATCCTCAACAATGGACGACCACAAGTCATAGTGTAATTGCATGTGTAACTTAAGATGAAAGGCCAAGATTGTTTGTGAACTTGTACTTAATGATACCACATATAATGAGCCTGCAGACATAGCTAACCTGTTGTCTGACAGGTTATGTGAAAACGTCACTCACCTGTCCCCACCACATGTACCACATGACATCCCTACAACCTGTCCCATACCTTCTATATCTACAGAGCAGGTTATAAATGGCCTCTCAAAGGAAAAAACACAGCATCTATTAGATCTGATAACATCCCAGGATGTGTCCTACATGGGATCCAACAAGGATTACTAACACCCTTGCAAACTCCTTGCAGTCATAGTTTAACCACTAGCTGCATCCCAGCTGACTGGAAAATGGCAATTGTTATCCCCTTGCACAGAGGTGGTACATCCACTGACCACAGGAACTATACACCTATTAGCCTGGGTAGCCATATCTATAAGCCCATGGTTCAAATCACCATGGACCTGATCAGCAAAGATATATGCACGCTATAAACAGTTGACCCTACAAAGTTTGGATTTCTGAAGGGAAGATCATGCCTTTTAAACCTGATGGACAAGTATGAGGTGATCACCAAGGACTTGGATGAGGGGACACCTGTGCATACAACCCCCTGGACTTAGCCAAGCCATGTGACACTATCCGCTACTCAGGCAACATTGACAAAATCATCCAAGAAGGCATCGACAATAATATTATTATATGCATCACTAAGTGGTACACTGATAGAACTCATACTCAAAATACGGAATCCACCTCCAATAGCTGATTTGCAACCAGTAGTGTTCCACAGGGCTCAGTTCTGGGTCCTCTATTACTTGGAATCCATTTAACTAAAGTACAAGCACAAAGTGAAAGTCTTTGGCTGACAAGGTTGGCTGATGCCTACAAACTGTGAGCAGTCATAGAATCTCCCAGTTATGTCAATACCTACAAGAGGGTCCTCATGAACAAATACTTGTTGACATACTAATGGCCATAAACTACATGGAAATATGCATGTAGTATCATTTCCATTGGTAACACCAATGCTCCTGGTAAGTAACACATCAGTAGCAACACCTGATGTACATACTCAGTGATGATAGACCTGGGCATACAGGCCTGGCCACATAGGTTTACATATACTTTACCTTAAATTTACTTTACCTTAGATCACCATTTGGTAAGAAGGGAATACTATCTTTCTCATGTCATAAGCACAGGGCACTGTCACCTGAAAATATCGTTATAACCTCCATGTACTCTTCCCTCCATATGTGAGTGGAATGGCCATTTTGGCTGGTAAACTCCAATGTTCCTATGATCTAGGCTTGTATAGGCCCTAGGGCCGATAGTCTAGTACCTACCTATGGACCTATGAACCTATCACATACACTGATATAAAATGGTCTAACATCCACAAACCTGACTACAGTGAGAATAGCACCACTACCAAGTAATGTTTACAGAACACTGCACAGCACACACACACATACACACTCCAAGTTGGCTGTAATTAGAATAGAACTTATGCCTATCTAATGGTATACACTACAAATCACATTACTTAAAGCATGCACCACAGCTTAAATCTGCTATGAATGTCTCTTTAGGTAAACTTATGATAAATAAAATTAGCAGGCCTTGTTATGGTCAGGAATTTGGAGGAACACATCACCTGCTAAAACCAAAATATTGCAAAACCCTACCCCTTTCTAAGTCAGTGTGGTGATCACATTTATCATGTGGAGATGCACATAAACACACACACCAAGTAGCCTGGAGTGAGATTAGAAACCTTACCTATCTAGTCTTACACACTACAGACTACAGTACCAATCACACATGCCACAGCTGAAATTTGATTTTAAAAATGGCAGTTGATAGTCTTAAGGTACATGACATTAGTAGGCCTTGTGGAAGAGAAGAGTTTGGAGGCTGGCCAAAAAGTCTAGAATCATTGCAGGTTGGTAGTGACTGAAGGATTCTCAGGGAGATACACACACACACACACACACACACACACACACACACACACACACACACACACACACACACACACGCCTGGCAGGAGAGTACATCCCCTATCTATCTAGTCTTACACATTACAGATCACAATATTTATGGCACACCCATGGCTGAAGTCTGTTTTATGTATGATTGCATGTGAACTACTGGTGGAGTGTATAAAATAGGATTAGTTTAACAGTGTGTGTGGCCTGCAGAGTGAGATTGCTTCTTACTGTTATCTGCATTTAGTAACCTAGCAGTCAGATAACTTTTTCTTATCCCAGAAATGTTGGTACAATAGCCCTTTTGGCCGTATGTGGCTGTTTGCATATGGATGGGCAAGGCCATGGCAAAAACAATGTGCCCTATCAATGCCTGTGTAGACAATATTATACATTGCACCACCTATTCACCTGTTGGTGTATGTGTGGTGACATCCCTCAGGCACAGGGGGCTGTAAGTAAGTGCATTATCTACTGTTGAGCCCTTACTTTTGGTCCTTTGAACAACATTATATATATGTCATAGTGCAACATTACTCACCATCATCAGGTATGTAGGACAATCCAGGCATACACAGCATATAAACATATATATTATATATAGATCTATATATAGATCTATATAAAAAGTGTATGATATATATATATATATATATATATATATATATATATATATATATATGGTTTACTATCATATGTTCGAAGTGATCTCCGTCGGCTGCACTGTTGTCGAACACAGAAGTTCGAAAACGGTACTGTCGAACACCAAAAACCAACCTATGAAGGGGTTTTAACATTGGTCAAGATAGTGGAGAGGTTTGTAGTTTGGCAATAACACTGAACACCTATCTTGACCAATGTTAAAACCGTTCCTAGGTTGGCTTTTGGTGTTCAACATTACCGTTTTCAAACTTCCGTGTTCGTTAAAAGTGCAGTCGATGGAGTTCGCTTTGAACATATGATAGTAAACCATATATATATATATATATATATATATATATATTTTTTTTTTTTTATTTTATTTTATATATATATATATATATATATATATATATATATATATATATATATATATATATATATATATATATATGTGTGTGTGTGTGTGTGTGTGTGTTATATAGATATATAAGGAGAGACAGAAATGTATGTGTTCTTATATATATATATATATATATATATATATATATATATATATATATATATATATATATATAGGTCCCCTTCAGTCTATCAAAGGCTTACAAGTTTGAACCACATATGGCCGAGACCATATGTTTGAACGTGTAAAAGTTCGATCAGACTGAATGGAGATCTCCGTACAGAGAGGAAAGGGAAGATTTTCTATTTCTGCATTGTAGAGCAATCTCGGCGTTGGTATATTTAAGTAAGGGGGTGTGGGGGGTGCAGGAGGTATATCCCCCCCCCCCGTTATAGATGTTTAGTTTTGTGGGGTTTTTTTGTTTTATGCGTTTTTATTTCTGTGTTCAAACTTTTACGAGTTCGAACATATGGTCTTGGCATATGTGGTTCGAACTTGTAAAAGTTCGATCTACTGAAGTAGATCCATATAAACATATATATATATATATATATATATATATATATATATATATATATATATATATATATATATATATATATATATGTGTGTGTGTGTGTGTATATATATAGTGGATATATAGTGGATATAAAAAGTGTACACCCCCCTGTTTAAATGCCAGATTTTTGTGATATAAAAAATGAGATGACAATAAATCATTTTAAAACTTTTCCCACTTTTAATGTAACCTATAACCTGTACAATTCAATTGAAAAACAAACAAATCTGTTAGAGGAAATAAATATAAAAATAAAAAATGTACAATAAGCTGGTTGCATAAGTGTGCACAACCTTAAACTAATACTTTGTTGAAGCACCTTTTGATTTAATTACAGCATTCAGTCTTCTTGGATAGGAGCCTATTGGCATGGTCATTTTGAGTGAGGAGCAACAGAAATGTTCTCTGTCTAACTAAGTGTATGAGCATTTCCAGTCAGATTTTCTTTAGTCATAAACTGACTCCAGCCCACACCTACCTCTCCTCCAGTCCAAGATTTTGTGTGTTGCACAAGATGACATCTGTCCTTGTTTCTGCACTGCTGCTTCTTCTTTTTGCTTTTCCTGGTTAGGGGTCGCCACAGTGGATCACCTGTCTGCTGATGATTGGCAGTGGAGTTTTATGGTGTTGACTTGCCAGCCTGGCGCCCAACCTTCCACAGAAGGCTCACACATGCACGCACTCATGCCTAGGGCCAATTTAGAGTGTCCAACTCACCTACTGCATGGCTTTGGGATGTCGGAGGAAACCAGAGCATCCAGAGGAAGCCCACGCAACCACAGGGAGGACATGCAGACTCAACACAGAAGGCACCCCAGCCGAGAATCGAACCAGAGAACCTCTTGCTGTGAGGAGGCAACGCTAACTGCTGCACCACCGTGGCCGCCCTGTTTCTGCACTGCTGCAATTCACTCAAATAGGCTATGACTTTCTGAAGTTGTCTGATGTAATTATGTGACAGAGGTTAATAATATTACACCATATACATACTGAGAGTCTGTAAAACGCAATGTAATAATACCTCTTATCCAAACAAAGTGGATTCTTCAAAATTAGAACCATGAATGCCATTACACAAGCTAATTACCCTAGTCATTTGAACCACCCAAGCTGCTTGACAGACAGGCTCATTCATCACAGAACAACCTGATTAAATGCGTACATTTTTATTCCTGCATTAAGTAAAACGTATAATGTATGATCAATTTCTATGTTACTCTCCTGAGGCTGCCTGGAATACTTATATACCATTGTTGAGTTGCTGTTACAGGAGTTACAAGGGAACACTGCTGTTTTGGAGGTGGGGGAACAACACCACATGTTCTGCTGGCATACACAACAGTCTGACTTTCATGTAACACACTATCTAACATCTCCTTTGACTGATCTACCAGTAATTTCTTGCACTTGGACCACTTTAATATTTCATGCATGAAGCCTAGTGAATAGTAATGGAAATATGACAGTGGAATGGTATCTGTAGTCCCATGTGGATGTTATTTCTTTCCAAATAACCCACTATATTTACTTGCATAATGTACCAGATCCATACATACAATACCCTATCATAATAATACTTACAAGTACTGTGTAGTTTACACACTTACCTTGCAAATGCCGCAGGTACCACAACTGTAGTTCAGGGCTGACTCTGTCAGATGCAAGAAATGCATAGCTAATACATGGATAGGTACAGGATGTTTGGGTTGCCTGGCATCAATTTCAATTTCTATATGTGAGTAGAAGTAAGGTGTCAGTCTCTAGGTCCCGAGGTTGTCAGTGAATATGTTATGTGTTGTCTCTTAGCCAAAGCTAGGACATACTGAGCATGCCTCTGTCTGCCTACAGGGACATCAACGGGGAGTTCCTCCTCAGAGTCCTTATGTGACCTTGGCTGTGGTGACTTAGGCACTGGTGGGGGCTGTGTATCCCTTCCCTTTGCTGATCCTGCTGAAGCAGTTTCTGCAAGATCAGATTGTATAGCATAGCAAATAGTGTGAATTTATGTGCACATGTGGCTGGAGAATACTACAGGGCTCCACCAGATATATCTAGACACCAGAACCGTGACTTCAGAAGCCCAAACACATGCTCCATAATGTTCTTAGTTTGTTTGTATGCTTCATTATGGTGTTCGTCAGTGGGTGTGTGTGCTGTGTGCATTTCCGATGGGTGTCATCATCCACAGTTCCAGGGCATAGCCAGCATTCCCCAGTAAATGGCCATGTGGGATGTCCCCCCTAGCAAACATCTGGTACAGCTGTGATGTGTGTCATATATGGGAGTCATGATAACTGCCATGGCTGCCAGCAAACACATTCAGGATAATCCCCTAGGCATTGCACATGGCGTGGCTGTTAATGGATTGGTAACCCTTGCAGTTGATATAGATTCTACACTGCTCACCAGGAGGTGCCTTGATGTGTACATGAGTAGAATCTATGGCATCCAGTACTTCAGGGTAGTGTGCTACATAGTAAAACTGCTGCATATTGCTGGCCCTCACCTCAGGAGAGAGGGGAAAAGATATGTGCTCTCTGGCATATGGCAGCATAGCATCCAGGAACTGATGAAGTATCCTGGATGCAGATGCCTATGACACCTCCATCATATCCACAGCTGGTCTTTGAAAAGTATCTGTAGCTAGTATCATAAGAGCTACATATACCTTTGTTTCCACTGGGATGGGTTCCCTCTGTTGGCTCTGGGTCTGAGTTGAGGGTGGCAGAGCTCAGTGAGTTCTTGTAGTATGTCCCTGTCCACCCTGTAGTGCACTACAATATCCAGCTCATGTAGCACCTGGAAGATTACCGTGGGCCTGAACACTCTTCTCCTTCTCAACCTAGCCCTATTGTCAGCAGCATCAGCAACATTGACTTCAGCATCTAGCACATACAGATCTAGCAGACCTGCGGTGGCCCCTAGTGTATTCTCATTTAAAATTCTCAAGTCTGTTTTCCAATGGTCCAGAGTATTGGGGGAAAATCAGAATGTAGGGTGTATTCATACTTTATACAGGTCTGCTGTTCATCCACCATGTGTAATTGGCTAATTATTATACATTTCACCTGCCTAGAATGTAATTAACATAATTTAATGGCCCTACTTTAGTGTGCAATGCGGCACTGTGTGCCATGCCATGCAACATAGCTTATACACACTAGTAAATATTCATTCAATATATCTGCTTTTCATTCATTGCTGCCTGTGTCATGACTGTCATGTGGGTAGTTTGCCACATGAACACATTAAGCTATGTGCCATGCCACTTAGCATAGCTTATACAAAAGTCAAAATCAATAATTGAATATATCTGGTTTTAATTACTTGCTGACTACGTCATCACTGTTACCTGGGTGATCTTTCCACACAGACCCATTCAGTTATGTGGAGTGCACCACAAACACGCACACTGGGAATTAAAAAATCCTCAAAGTAATGAACACCCCCCCCCTACTGCAATCCACATCCTTATTGCTATTAAAGACATCCACCTAATTTGCATACATATCCATGTTGACAGCCTGAAAACTACATGGTTCATAGCTGTATGAACTGGGCAATAGCACCAATGCACCATTGTATGAGCCTGACGTAACATCCTATAATACATTTCTGACAAATGTTATAAAATGCATTTTTCCTCTTTTTTTTCTTTTTTTCAACTAAACATGTTTGCACACTGAGATGCAGAGTGCAAATATGCCACAATAATTTAAAAAAATATTATTAATATTTTTCTTTCTGATATCCACAGTATTAGTTTCCCTATATCTGTATGTGGTATAACATTTCCAGGGGAGCTATGTCCATATTTGTGGAGTTTTACATCCGCTTCTGTCTGTGTAGACTCCTGTACATGGAATAAATCCACGTACACTACAGACACTGACACAGAGATTACACAGATGCCATTCTGATTGTTGGATCACTCAACCTGACTCATTTTCATAAGATTCACCTACTTATGAGGTAATTTACATTCCTCTTAAGTTTTGCCTGTTTGTGTGTGGGTGAGTGCCGCTAAGCAGCACTTACTGAATCTAAAAATTTTCCCGCTGATGTACACACCACCTGAGTGTGACAGTGGTATGTGTCTGCATGAACACAGCCAAGCTCAGTGCTAGCCCTACATGAATGCATGTTACACAGCTTTGAACCATGCATGGTAGAGCTGGCAGTTCATCATCTCTTCCATTAAACATGAGAACTGGTTCTGCCAGTAGTTGCACTGGCACCTCCATGCCCAAGTTCAGATGTTGTGCTATAACCTCAGGGTGAATGCTGTCTGCTGGGAATGTGTCCTCCACAGGACCACCCAGGACCACAAGCCCATGGTTTGCTACACCTTGGTGTGAACAGCACACTCCCCTCTGGAGCGCTGGATTTACTGCCACTATGGGAGTATGATTGTGCATGGCAACGTGGACTCTCAGCAGATGTAGTTGCTGACATATGTCCATGAGTTTGATGCCCAACTCCAACCAGATTTTCCATCACAGACAATATGCTCTCCAAGACAAATAGTATGTGATCTCTATCAGACCAACGTCTTTCCACTGCATCAATCAACTGAGCCAGGGTATCAGCAAAACAGTGGAGGCAGTCACGGATGTCAGACTGTGCTGCATCTATAACCCTGAGCATTCTTCTGAAGGTTCATTCGGAACGTGCCTGTGCTTCCATGACGACCCTAAACATATGCTGAGTGACATGTGATGAGATACCTGCAACTGGTAGTGGAGGAACAGCAGGCCTCCTACAATCACCCTATCAATCAGCCTGTGTGGAACCTCACCAACTGTTTGGCTATGGCCAGTGTCGACACTAACTGCAGCCACAGTAGCTACACTTCTCTGTTCAATGTCCCCACCTATCTGTGGCCTCAGGGCATTTGGTATGCATAGGCATACTGAGTATGTATGGTGATAATGTGGACAGATGAGGGATGTAAAACTCTGTGACAGATTTAGCCCCTGCAACTCCCAGCTGTGCCTTCCTTTGACCACCACCATCATCATCAGAATCTGAAGAGTCACTGATTTCAGCTTCTGAAGGGAACAAAGACCAAACTCACAGGTCATCTGAGAGATCAAGGGGAAAGCATCACATTAATACCCGCACTACTATGATCAGCAGTCCTGTGTTCCAATAAATGATAAGCTGTATACACTGTTGTCACTTTTATAGACTTGTACAACCCATAATCTGAGATAGCAGGACAAGAAGTCATTAACCTCTAACTCAAACTGGTAAGTTTTCAAACTAACAACTGTTTAAACTGGACTATCATGAGCAATACATAAATTATGTACACTGCTGACATTCTACAGATCTCTGCACATTTTACAAGTATGGCCATCTGAAAAGTCCTGTCAATACTGTGAAATCAATCAATTTGGTCATGCATACAAGGCCAAGGTATGACCCTAAAGTGTACAGTCAGAAGAGTACTCCACTTGTCACTGCTCTGAAGCTGGATTTGGAGTCGGCTACTTTCACTGTGTGGGTTCTGTCAGTGAGCCAGTTGGCCACCCATCTTGTGACATAGGGATTTATGCCCTGTCTAGTGAGTGTATCTATAATTCTAGAGTGGGGGATGGTGTTGAAAGCCTTGGCAAGGTCAAGATAGGCTGTGTGCACCACCTACACTCATCCATGGCCCTGGTGACTGCTTCAAAGATGTCAGTCAGGTTTAGGAGACATGACCTACCTTTTACAAACCCAAACTGAATGGGGTCCTGAGTTTGTAGGTTACCTATGTCCAGTGGTAGCTGGTGACTTCAAATCAAATTGGGGCTGCAGGAGACAGCTGAATGGGTGGGGTCAATGGGAAGGGGTGTGGTGAACAGAAAGGGGTGGAACCATGCTCAAAAAACACAAAAACTGGGACTTAATTAAATATGTTGCCCTGGGTGCCAAACCATCATTATGAGAGTCTAATTAAGACAAAATGAAGTGGAGAAGAAA
Source organism: Protopterus annectens (assembly GCF_019279795.1). Classification (NCBI taxonomy): domain Eukaryota; kingdom Metazoa; phylum Chordata; order Ceratodontiformes; family Protopteridae; genus Protopterus; species Protopterus annectens. Next base: position 1,480,271,861 of record NC_056728.1, on the reverse strand, counting down.
AAAAAAATATTTCAATACATTGGCTACATCATGACAGCTTGCTTAATATTTACATGGAAAACAAAAAGGTTGTGAGGCATGAAAAAATAAATTACTTTTTAAATACATTATTGGAATGCCAGTCAAAATCAAGTATAAAAAAAAACAGGCAGCACTCAAGTCAACTCAAACCACTCCACATCTTCTTTACTTATAATTTATATTCAGCTTTATAAAAGTACCAAATAACATGCAGCCAACAAGCAACAACATGCATTTTCTGAATAATAAGCAACAGTATAAAAATATGACAGAAAACCAGAACATTCTGCAAAATCGAGCACAGATGAAAAGCCACTGTACTTGTGTCTACCTTGGATGGGGGGATACTCTGCACAGTTGCACTGCATAACTGCTCCTTACCTTGTTTGGACACATCCAAAGTCACTGCCTGTGGGAGTGGGGTACAGCAAGTTATGTAATAATTTGAAATGTCTCTGGCTGACGGTGAAGGCCCTGACACATTTCTCATACTCTCATCATTAGAGCAAGAAATATGGACAAAGCCCAACAAAATAGGGGGACAAAGATCCAAAAATAGGGACACATTTTAAATATTGATCTTATAAACTTAGAAAGTTGTTGGAATAACTGGATTTGTGTTAACATGCATTTTCTGAAGGATATGAAGTCTGGAAATCAAATACGTCATTATTTAGTGGCTTTAGTCCTTAGATCATCCCAGTGATTTGTCAAAAAAACACAATTTTTAAGAGGAACAGACTAAAATTTTGAGGCAAAAATCTGGACATTCTGCAAAAATCCATACAGTTAAGAGGTACGGCATGGTCCTTCAGCCATATTTAATATTAATAATTAAAATGTATATACTTATGAACCAAAAATAGCAGTTTTTGTTACTGCATCAGAACATTAGTCTGTCATTCAGAATGTCCCCTCCATCGGAAAACAATGACTTCATGTTTTTTATGCAATTGAGGTCAGCTTAGTTATTAGAAATGGTATAGCAGCACTACTGCCTATATATAACAAATATCTTTTCTGACAGGGAACTGTGGCAATTGCTGCTTGCTGAACAAATTTCCTTCCAAATCCAATCTGTAGAATAAACAAGGCAAGGCCAGCCTTTATTTAGAAATGCCAAGTTAGTGTTACGTTCAGAAAGTTAAACAAGCGGGTATCTAAACAATTCTCGTTGGCACAGTGGGCTCCTGTTTACAATGAGAAATGGTTGAGAGTAAAGTCCAAAAATCAAAGTGGCCCCCTGTTTCTGCTAGAGGAAATGCCATGCATAATACTCTCAATTTTAAATTACTTAAAGATTGTTTTAGTCCACCCCATACAAACAAATGAAATGTCTCTACTCCCACAGATACAATGAGGCCATCGGTTTATTCATATCTCCCATCTCTTTAACTATATGTGAAAAATCACTTGCAAATTGGCCCAAGCCTGTTGGAACAATCTGCCTAAATAAAATATGCTCAATAGAAAGCATTTTGCAATTAAAAAATGAAGAAACTCCTTACACTAGAAAAGAAATGCACTGGTTTCAGAGACACTGGTTAGCATTGTTAACCACTGTTTGGACACCATGTGTGACTGATTTACAGTTTCAGAACTGTTTTTTTTTTTCAATATGACTTGTTTAGTTGACTGTGTGCATTATGTATACATTAATATTTTCTTATATTGTATTTGTGTGTCTGTATATATTGTCTCTGTCTCAGCAATTGTTATGCCTTTATGACCTTGGCATGATCTGTTTACCACAATTCATATACCATTGCAATTGCTGATGTCATTGCCAAATGAATTGGGGTTGTGACTGAAAAGAGTTTTGAACCATTCCACTACCCACATTAGCATAAATAAATAAATACATAAATAATAATTATCTCAGAAGTAATGAAAAGGCCAAAATTGCTTCTTCACTATGCATACATTAAACTTAAATCAACAGCTGAAATTTTCCCACTTTCAATTCAACAAATGCAAGTCTAAGATTTTGATTTTAGATTAATATTTTGTACTGGATAAAATAAAAGGCTAGTGTCTAAGCTGTAAAACAATTATTTCAGCTAAGTATTGGGAAGTAACATAAATAAATCAAGTGACTACAATGATATACTGAAAACAGAAAATGCAACATCATGGGAATATTAACAAAAATTGCATCTTTAATGTCCCTCAGTACACAAAACTGCAGTTTGCATGATTCATGACATTACAGAATGAATATTTCCTTTGATAAAACAACTGTCATATTAAATTACATCATCATTTGAGTCCTCAGCATGAAAGCATCGCTTTGATAAACTCAAACATATATAATATGAATATTAGTAAAAATGTGATATAGACTGATGCACCTTGGATTTGTTGTATTTCTTGTCATTTACCATTAAGATTCCTCCCTAGAGGAAACCCTTCAAAAACAGGCGTGCCCCACCCCATTTACAAAAAATAGAAGCAAACAACTTCTGTATGTGCTTACATCCTGTGACTGACCAGTGTTTTGTCCAACTATAGGTTGTCTGTCGTGCAACCATAGTTTTCCATGATTGGCTCCAACTTCTGTATAATCATGACCAAAATAAAGCAGACATCACTGAATGAAATAATTATTCATTTTAACCAGGTAAGTCAACTATACTCAAATGTGCTGTTCCTCAGAGATAAAGAAGGAGCTTTATCTGGAAAAATGCTTTACATTGAGCAACAGAGCTATAGCCAGGTCATTTGGTAACTTATTCAGTTCCACAGACTGGCATCCCCTCAGAAAACGAAGACTAAAAACATAACAAAAACTGGTCTTCCAGTCTGAACTGTGACTGTAGATAGCAAGGTATGGTTCTTATTATCAATAAGCATAACTAAAACATAAAAAGTGCAAATAATTCTTTTTTGCTTTAGGGCATACTATCTTCCACTCCAGTTTGTGGGAGACATCATCCCTACGATACCACTTAAATTATATAAGCCATCTTCACAGTTGCACTGCAGTGGGGAAAACAGAAAAAAATTGGCTTGCTCCATACAGGTAACCTCAGTTTTGTGAACCACTAAAAAAAAAAAAAAAAAAAAAAAAAAAATCACACTATAGCTGCTCAATGGCAAATACCTCTCAGAAGTGTATATTAGCCAACTACAAGTGACTAGCAGAAACTACTGCCATCTTGTCCCTGATATTTAGTACGAGAGATTATTAAACATTACACAGACATTACACAGATTCATTATCAGTCATTTGAATGTACAAAGAAGTCTTCATACTTTAGTGCAGAATGCATTTCATATTAGCAGACTAACCCAGGGCCAGAATATGCACATGCAGGTGGAGTGTACATTTTTTTAGCTTATAAACACCCTTGTCACAGGCCAGTCTAGCTCTCAATTAAGTAGTAAACCTGAGGAACTGTGTGCACAAGTACTAAGTAGTACTACAAAGAAAGAAATGTTTTCACTTATGGTCGCCTATAAAATAAATGCATTGTGCACCGTAGTTCTTAGCAAAAGAGAAAATGTCTCCAAAACTAGTAAGAAATTATAAATGGTAAAGGCAGACTCTACATCATTTAGTAACTCATTTACTGTTGTAAGAAGGTGAATGAACAGTGAACACAGTCAAGTTGAGGCAACACAGAAGTTAGGAAGGATAGGAATCAAAGCTCAACTCTGACTCTCTCAGCAAAAACCAAAGGCAAACAAGTTGTTTCACCAATGGACTGGTAGCAAAAGTACTGTGCTAGTGCTAGTCTACAGATTTTCTTGCTCTCTTTTTCAGGAAGAGAGTGAGAACCAATCAGTAGCCGTCCAGCCATCCATGTCACATATATGACTGTGGGCATGGCAGTCCGATCACCTTCCAGTTTACTGTGCGTTTAAACCACATAGACTTCTGGGCATCACACTGATGCCTTCACTCATTAATCTGAACTGTTTTTACAACAGTCCTGAGTCCAGATTTACAGAAAGTAATTAAAAAAAAAACAGAAGTCACCGAGCATGCGCAATTGTGCAGTTCAAGTTCTGGGACAAAGGACAGAAAAGCACCGCTGATATGAATTGAAGTAATTAATTTATTTATAAATGTTTTATTTTTTTAAACTTTCTTTTCCTTTTCTTCACAGCTGGGGGGGGGGTGCAGTCCTGCAGTACAATGACATGATCTGCCACTGCCTATGTCCTTGTTTATAAGCTCCAAGATGATATGTTCCATGGCCTTGCAGACCAAACTCATCAGGCTAATGCGGTGGTAGTCCCCAGGGTCTGTTGTGATGCCCCTTTTGTGGAGTGGGATAACCGTCACTGTGTGCCTTTCCGTAGGCACAAAGCCTGAAGTGAGGCTATTATTGAACATGGTACTTAGGTGTGCTGCCAGTTTATTCTGTAGTTCATGCAGAACGCAACCTGGGATGTTGTCAGGTCCCATGGATGCTGTGTTCTTGGCTTTAGAGAGTGCAGTGTTTACTTGTGCAGCCATGATTACAGGGGTTTTGCATTCTTCCCTTTGGGGGGTGGGGGGGTGAAGTTTGCACTAAACCTATCTGCCAGGATGTTGGCAATATCAGTTGGTTCTGTATATCTAGTGCTATTGTGCTGTAGCTCAGAGCAGATCTGAGTGTCGCCATTGAGATTCTTGACATAGCTGTAGATTGCTTTGTGGTTGTCTTTAGAATCAGTGGTGATTTAATTTTCATAACTAGCTTTGGAAGATTTTATGAGGGATCTCAGCTTCTTACTGAAGCTGACCATTGAGTTCCTGCAATCAGGAGATTTTACTCTTTTTTGCAACAGCTTCTTCCTTCTGTTGTAGAGTTTGTTTATGGCAAGGGACCACCAGATTGGCTTCTTTTTTTTGGAGGATAGCATCTTGGTTCTGTTGAGGATGGCACGATCCATGCACTTGTGTATGTGCTTATACAGTGCAGTTGTATAGGATTCATCAGTCGTACCTCTACTTTCCATCTCTATGGGTGTCATGAAGCTTGCCATTTCTGTCTTAAGAAGCATGAAGTTGGCTTTGGAGAAGTTCTTTATGGTGGTTTCATTACTGCGGGGTGGGGGCGGGATATTGATATCTAGGGTGATTAGCTTGTGGTCAGATCTGACCGGCAATAAGTTGACCTCTGGTGTGGAGCATTGGTTGCCCATATTGGTAATAACCAGGTCCAGGATATTGCTGCCTCTGTTGGGGTTATGGACAAGCTGATCCAGGGCATTGGAATTTATGAATTCCAGAAAGCATTGAGCAAATGAGTTAGTACATGAGTAGTTTTCCCAGTAGATGGTGGGGTAGTTGATATTGCCCATTATTAGGGCATTGGACTGTACCTTAATATTATCCAGTATATCAAGAAAAATGGAGTGGGCATCCTGGGGCATGGCAGGAGGATCTGTAACAAGCTACAACCTGGATTGCAGTCTTGCCCAGTGTTAGATGCACTTGGATAATTTTGAATGCATTATATTGAGCAACTAGCCTGGAGATGTGGATATCCTTAATGAATATGGACATGCCTCCTCCTTTAGTGTTTTGGTCCAGGTTAGGTGGCCAAAATGTGTGGTATGAGTTATAGCCTGGTAATGTAGGGGTGCTCTCTGGAGTCTTGAAGCAGGTCTCCATCACTGCACAGATGTAGATGTTCTCCATTTTAAGGAGTGCCTCGAATGAGTGCATTTTGAGATTTAGACTTCTAGCACTGAGTAGCATTACTCTCAGATTTTGCCTGTTTATACCTGCTACGGTGGTGAGTTTGTTGTTTGAACCTTGCCTAAAAAAGGCATTATAGGGGTAGCAAGAGCTTTAACCAGTATCTGGAATCCCAGGGGAGACAGGTGCGGCCATCTCTGGCAAAGCATCATGGCTTGTCGATCATGTCATCCCAAGCAGACAGACACTGGATCCCCTTAGAATGACAGCAGAAGCTTAGCCAATTGTTGAAGTCAATCATTTTGTCCTTGTATTGTGGTATCATTCTTGGTGATGACAGGATACTACTTAGGGTTAGGGTCATACCTGCCTGGGCTACATGATCCGACAGCTCCTCCATGTCTCTTTTCATGTAGTTTGGGAAGGTACATCTCAGGTCATTCACACCAACATGGACAATGAAAGAGTCATATTTGTACTTGAGGAGTGACCTGAGTACTTGCATTATGTGGCAGATCCTAGTACCCAACAGGCAGCTGACAGTAACTTTTTCCTTGTTTAGTCTGGTGGATGGGATATCAGTGTGCCTGAATATAGAGTCACCTATGACTAGTGTGTTGGGTATGTTGTTTTGCCTTATGGGCTGAGTTTGAGTTGTACACTGATTTTGTGGGCTGTGTGTCATTTAGGCAGTTTTGGGGGGTAGTTGCTTGCATTTCAGCTTTGGAGGTCTCTGTTGTTTGGGCAGATTTTTATTGGGAGCCTCTGCAAATGTAGGTGTGTGTTTTGTGTTACTATGTGTGGGTTTAGGTGGTGTAGGTTTCGATGGACTATGTGTTGAGTGTGGTGTGGTGCAGGTGTTTACCTTCTCCTCTTGACTGTCTAGTACATTCTTGGCTGGAGAGAGCTTGTCTTCCAGTTTGGCTATATAAGTGCATATCTCAAAGGTGTAGTGTTGGGTGGTAGGAGGAAAGGATTGTCAGTGTACATGACACAATTACTACATTGCCCCAAGATGCCCAATGTGTCAATGTTACAGCAGGTGTATTTTTCAGTATATAATTCCACACTTGCACACTGTTACATACTTCATTTGGATCCATTATTATTGTGTATAGCTTTATAGGGCTGTATTTCTCTACCAGAGTCCCAGTTAAACACATATTTTCCTACTAATGTTTTAGCACGTGTACTTTTAAATGTCACAAATATAACTGCACAGTTGCCTGCTGTTAGATAGCAAACTTACATCCAATATTATGTGTCTGCATTTTAGTGCTGTTTTCCTATACCCGCATTCAAGTTACAGTCCCATTTTTTGATTACTCTTTTATCAAATTTGCATGACACGGCATCATGCACAGCATTGCTTAAACACGCTTAATGATGGGAAGATGGCAGTTATATTTTACTTAAAACAGCTGTGCTAATTAACAGTTGTGTGGCTTGGTGGGTTGATGCACTGATCTGCAGGTACAATGCTCTTGGGTATGAAATAGGGCACATGTATACTTTTTGCACAAATTAATACTATGTCACACACATATATCAATATAGTGCCATTTAGCTTAGCTTACCACCATATCAATATAGTGCCATTTAGCTTACCTTAGCGACATATCAATATAATGCCATTTAACTTAGCTTAGCAATGCTGCGCATCATGCAGCATCAGGCACAAAGTCTTTAAAGAAATGAAAAATCAGGAGATAGGACAGTGGCAAAATGGGGTGCAAGCAGGAGAAAAAGCATAGTGAAAGACAGGTAGGTATGTGCAGGAAGGGTGTAGGAAAGAACCATAGCTATTTATTTCTTGTGCATCACCAACTGTGCACTTTAACAGATTTTTAAGTTAAATGTGGACTGTCACTCCCAGAGAGAAGGGTGAGGACAACATAAGTGCATTGTCAAACCAATTGGACCAAATTAAGTGTGTCCAGTGGACATGTCTGAGAAATGGAGAGCTATGTATGGGACAATATTTTTTTGGGACAGGTGCCCATTTTTTTTTTTTAAGTTGAGAGTGGAATACTGGGGAAAGGACATATGTGCATGTGGGGAAGGTAAGATGGGAAGATGAGGAAGCTTTTACAGACAAACAAGACAGCAGACAAGGTTGGTGTGAGACACAAGAGTCACTGAACACCTTGCCTAGGGAGGGTGTTGTGGAATCCCAGTTTCATGGATATCAGAAATGGTAGCAGTGTGACTGAAGTCCTCACCCATGGGACTGTCATCACTGTATCTTCACTGCTCCTGTAGAAGCAGTGGTTGTTGCTAGCACACAGGGCAAGTCTGTCCACCAGGATGGACAGCATGCTCTCCATCTACTGTAGGCATGCTCTGAGAGTTTGGTGCAGCAGCCTATGCGTCATGCCTGCCAGTTCCTCATGGGTGACATAATCGACCCTCTACTTCCTCTCCCAGAGGGGGAAGTAACCCAGCCTGTGTGCAGAAATACCCGATGGCCCAAGTGTTTAGGGGCAGCAGAAGGTATGCCACCAGGCTGTGGCCCAGGTGTGTTGGGCCCCAGTGCCATGGCTAGGCAGCCAAGGTAAGTGGATCAGCTGAAGCCTGCCTTCCATTTCACACTGTAGTAAATTACGTATAAACATAAGATAAAAATAAACATAACCAAACAAATGTTATTATTAACATAATAGAAGATAATAATGATTTATCGAAAGAAATAGAAAGGAATATAATAAGGAACACAACAATAAATAATGTAAATGATAGTATATTAACAGCAAAGCAATATTAAATTATACATTCAGCCAACATAAGAGGTAGTTGCAGATAATATATTAATATCAAATCATAATAGTAAATATCATTAATAAATTAAAGAGAAAACGTGGGGTGACAGAAAAAAAAAACATTAGTAGCTTTTCAGGTAATATTACTGCACAGACTACTACTACATACTTCTACATATCTAAGATTTCAGTTGTAAATACAGTAACTGCAAATATTGTATAGATGATGTTACACGTACATAGCTCTCAACCTGTTAACAGGGACATTATGGGCCATGCCCTACCAAATGTGTTGTACAAAGGCACAACTACAGGGGAAATTGTTACATAGTGTGCTCATACATTTGCAGCAAGGTGTTCTGACAGTGGATTTGCCAATCAATTGTATTCCAAGTAATTTCATGTATCTGCTATTCAAGGATCAGACATATGGAGCAGTAGCGATTACATTCTGCAAAAATCGTGACAGTTATGAGATATGTTCATGTACACTAATTACAGTAGACAGCTGGTCATTTCTCAGTTGGCTGCCATGGGATTAGAACCCACAAGCAGTGACTACAGGAATAATGTGCAATTTTTTGAATATAATGAATACTCAAAACACCATCTTGCAACATGTTGTGTGAAATGGTACATTTAAACAACATATAAGGGACGGCTTGCACCTGTCACCCCTAGGCTTCCAGATATTGGCAAAGGCTCTTGCCACCCCCCATAGTGCCTTTTTTAGGCAAGGCTGAAATTCTAAACCTACCACCCTAGAACACAAAAAAGGAAAAAAAACTAAGGGTAATGCTGCTCAATGCCAGTAGTCTCAATCTCAAGATGCACGCACTCGAGGCCCTTCTCAGTATGGAGAACATCGATGTCTGTGCTGTGACAGAAACCTGGTTCAAGGCTCCTGAGAGCACCCCAGCACTAGCAGGTTTCACCTCATATCATGCGTTCCGGCCCCAAAATCCGGACAACACCAAGAAAGGAGGGGGGGTGTCCATATTCATAAAGGACACCCACACCTCAAGGTTGGTGGCAAGGCACGATGCATCGGAGACCATCCAGGTGCAGTTAACCATAGGCAAGACTGCTCTGCAATTTGTAGCATGTTACAGGCCACCCACTCAAACTCAGGAACCTCACATGGCCTTCCTGAAAACATTGGAGGGGATAAATGTATCTCCAAACACCATCATACTAGGTGACTTCAACTACCCTAATATAGACTGGGAACACTACTCAAGCCCAAACACTCTAGCCCAAAGGTTCCTGGAGTTCATAAACTCAAATGCCATGGAACAACTTGTCACCATCCCCACAAGTGGAGAAAACATACTTGATCTCATCATCACGAACATGGGATCACAATGTTCAACACCAGAAGTATACCCCTCACTGGTGAGATCAGATCATAAACTAATCTCGCTGGAGGTCCTCATCCCGCCCCCACCTGAAATAAAAAAGACCACAGTGAAAAACTTCTCAAAAGCCGACTTCACACGTCTAAAAACTAGTGTGGTCTCCTTTAAGGCCCCTGAGCCAGTGGTAAACATTACTCAAACTGCTGAATCACTTACAAATGCCTTCAGCACCTACAGGACTGCATGGATCAGGCAATCCCAAACAAAACTAAGACTCTTTGTACCAAAGGCAAGCGTCCAGTCTGGTGGACCCCAGCCATAAACAAGCTCTACAACAAAAGGAGGAAGCTACTACAAGATAGAGCAAAATCCTTGAAAGGTAAGACACCTTTGATCATTCTAAGTAAAAAACTAAGAGCTCTCATAAAATCATCCAAGGCAAATTTTGAGAGAAAAATCACCAAGGACTCAAAAGACAATCATAAGGCCTTCTTTAGCTATGTTAGAAACCTAGGAGGAAACTCCCAGATATGCTCAGAATTAGTTCAAAATGATGTGAAGATTACTGAACCTACACACATTGACAACATACTGGCTGACAGGTTCAGTGCAAACTTCTTCCCCCCCAAAAGGAGAGATATCTATACCAGAGGATTGTAGCCCCCCAAACATCTCCAACGCCCAGGTGAGAACTGCTCTCTCCAAGGCAAAAAACACAGCATCCATGGGACAGGATGGTGTCCCCGGCTGTGTGCTCCACGAACTCAATGAGGAATTAAACCCACAGTTAGGACAGTTGTTTAATCTTAGCCTCACCTCAGGATACGTACCCAAGGAGTGGCGCACGGCGACTGTGGTCCCACTTCACAAGGGCGGTGACTCCACCGACCCTGGAAATTACCGTCCCATTAGCTTGACAAGCCTTATCTGCAAAGCCATGGAGAGGATCATAATGGAATTCATAAATAAAGACATAGGGAACTTGCAGACTTTGGATCCAACCCAGTTTGGCTTTGTCAAAGGCAGATCATGCCTTTTAAACTTGGTTGACTTTTTCGAGACAGTCACCAAAGCCATTGATGAGGGAAAGGCAGTCCATACAGCCTACCTTGACCTGGCAAAGGCCTTCGACACAATACCCCACTCAGGTATCATCAAAAAACTCATCAGCTTGAATGTAAACCCATACATCACAAGATGGGTTGCAAACTGGCTAAGTGACAGAACCCACAGGGTCAGAGTTGCTGGAGCCATGTCAGACTCAAAGCCTGTCACAAGTGGTGTCCCACAGGGCTCAGTCCTGGGTCCACTCTTGTTCGGCATCTACTTTTCTGAAGTACAAGCAAACACAGGAGGGTTATGGCTGACAAAGTTTGCAGATGACTGCAAACTGGGCCATAGTCGAAAACACATCTGACACAGATATCCTTCAGAAGGGCCTCACAGAAACGGATAACTGGTGCCAGAGCCATGGCCTAAAGTTAAACGCCAAGAAATGCATAGTCATACCCTTCGGGAAAAACAAGGTTACCCCTAGCTACCATATAGGTGGCAATCCACTGAGCACAGAAGAAGTCATCAGGGATCTGGGGACCCAGGTTGACAGTAGCCTTCGTTTGACACTCATGTTGCTAAAGTAGTTAGGAAAACCTTCTACATTGCCCACCTGATCATGAAGGGATTCACATCTAGATCAAGTGAGGTCATCGTCCCCCTGTACTCATCACTCATTAGACCTATGATTGACTACAATGCCCCATTCGGAATGTATCTGACCCGACACCTGCAGCAGCTGGAAAGGCCCCAAAAGTTCCTCACTAAAAGGATAAAGGGTCTCAAAAATATGTCTTATGCTGCCCGACTGAAAGAACTCCAGCTCTATTCAGTCTCATACCGCTTGCTCAGAGGTGACCTGTGCCTGACATATAAGGCCATGTCAAACCCAGATTTGATGAATATGCTTCACCTCAAAAAATCTAGATCCCTCAGAACCACAAGGGCGGGAGACTTAAACCTTGACACGGCTATTAATAGAACGTGCTGGAGGGACAGATTCATCACCCAGAGACTCCCTATGCTGTGGAACAAAATCCCGGTACATGTGAGGCAGAGCACCTCGCTGGCCTTGTTCAAGAGGAATCTTGACCAATGGATGGGAGATCGCAGATATACCCCAGGGATTACTTCAGTGTCACTGCTTGACAGAGGCACAGCAAAATAATAGGCATAGTTTTATTCAAACTAAAGGGGTGGCGAAAGCCACATAACTATGGGCTAGGCTTATAAATGCCCTTGGGCAGATAGCCTAGTATGAACCTATGAACCTATGAACCTATAAACACATGCATAGCAGTGTGTGGTATCAGATCGGAAACCAAATGCAGTGACCACATGAATAATGAACACTTTCTTTGAAAACATTAGTTATCAAAGCACCATTTTTTCTTACACTGTAATGCTTAATGTCACAAAAAATATGGCAGTTACACACATGTATGGCTGTGTAAGATGTCTATTAACCTAACTGTATATCCCTTTCATTTACTGAGTGCTATCTACAGCATATTTTGGGGAAAATTATCAGAACTGAAACTTGACACTTAATCTGGGTATTGCACTACATTTATTTATGAAATTTATTGCTGCATTATTCATTAGTTAATATGTAACAGTTGACTGATGTCAGATTAGAACACACATGCAATTAATACGGGAATAGAGAACACTTTTTTTTAAAAGAGTAGTTATCAAAGCACCATCTGTTTTTAAACTTTATTGATAATGTTGCATAAACTCTGGCATTTAGACACATGGATAGCTGTCCAAGACTTCAGTTAACTTAACCATAAACCATGTTCATTGACTGAGTGGAATGTACGCATTAGTTCAGAGAAAATGAGCAGACCACAGCCTTGAACCTTACTCTGAGTATTGCACTACATTTATTTCTGACATTTTTGCTGCATTCTTTATTCAGTTACATGTAACACTTGGCTGGTGTCAGATTAGAACACACATGCAGTGAATACAGGAATAGTGAACACTTTACTTAAAAACATTACTTTACAAAGCACCATCACCCTTTAAAATGTATTAATTAATGTTGCTTCAACTCTGGCATGTAGGCCATTGATAGCTGTGTAGGACTTGTGTTATCTAATCCATATACCCTGTTTATTTATTGAGTGCAACCTACAGCATATTTTACACAATGAGCAGACCAGAAGAGTGGCTCTTAATTTGGGTAGAGCCCAACATTAACTGATGTTTGGAAGCGATACTACACAGTACTGCATGCTTACTTGCTTTAACCAGCTTTACCATTTCAAGTAGGCAGTGACAAATTAATTAAGATGTAAGATGGCCCAGGTGTGTCATACCTGACTGTTGAGACTGCAAACTCTGTAATTAATTTATTCTATAATTAAGTTATACATTAAGTTACTACTTTGATGTTTTCCTACTTACCACATGATTACCTCATCCTGGCCAGGTGCTCTGCATGGGACTTGTTGACATTGTGAGCCCTCTTTTCTGCAGTTGTGGTAAGAGAAGCAAACCATTATGCATACCAGTTTTGCACAGATTCAGCTTGTATATTTCTAAATTACTGACAAACATATATACATATATGTGGGGTTTACACAGCCTCAATACTTGGACCCAGGTGTCCAAGCTTTCCCTCTTTCTACACCTCAGGTCATCATAGCGGTGATGACACTGCTCACCAGTGTGGGGGATACCATTAGCACTGGTACGTTCCATGGCCAACTGACACCAGGCCTCAGACTTACACTCTGAGCCCTGTCAGTTGCCCTGCAACAGACAGGGTTCATAATTCTTAACCAGGAGTTCAGAAAAAGCTCTGGACTCCTACACTCCCAACTTCTGTGGATGAAAATGCACTACTTCACCAACGTGCTGTCACCAATGTGCAACGTGTGTGTGATATTAGGCATATCCACAGACAAGTTAAGACTCCAATGAATAATGTGAAATTCTCACCCATTGGCCTTTAAATAGGCTGCATTCCTGCCCTTGCACAACATGCTGTAACTTTTGAAAAAGTGCTGCACTGATTAGCATTGCATAAACTCACACAAACTATGTATAAGCGCAGCTTAGCAAAGCACAAATGAGAGTATACCATTGACTCTGTTTAATGCTGCTTAGCATTGCACAGCTTTTCCAAATGTAACAGATTTTTTTTAAATTTTAAACTAAACCAATGTTTCAGTCACTGATACATTTTCTTAATGATAAATGTAAAAAGTATGACTGCTCAGGACTCAAGCCCGGGACCTACTACATTGTAGGGCATGACTCAGCCTATCTAGCCACTGGGATAGTGAAGGTAATTATATATTTTCAGATATACTACAAAGCTGGCTCTAAGTGTAGCACAGCTTTGCTGTGCAGGTTTGCACACTGCTAAGCACCTCAGAACTACAACAATTGAACACATACAGTTTCTATTTTTAGATGTCTAGCAGATGTCTGCTATTTATATAACAGCAGCTAAGCATAGCTAAGCAATTCACTGCACCGCGTAAACAAGCACATTAAAAAAAAATTAAATTTAATATACCAGGAATCTATTTTTAGATGTCAAGCATATGTCTACTGTATATGTGAGCAATACTAAGCATAGCTGCACAAGGTGCTGTACCACACAAAGAAGCACATACGCGAAAAAAAAAATTATTGCAATTTTATGAATTAATATCTGTTTTCACCTTTCAGTCCAGGTTAATGGGCTGAAAGGTATTGTCCTGTGCTTACCAACTATCTAGAAGTTTTTTGGACAGTCCGCAAGTATGGCATACCCTCTACAGTGTTTCTTGCACAGATTCAAAATATGTGTCTGTGCTCTCCCTTGGCAGTGTGCCATAATTAATATGTATGGTGCACTGCTGGAGAGGAACCATGACCATGTACAAGAGTATGTACATTCCGTATAGGCTCTTCACAGATTCTACATGGATTTTATTGAATCTTGGGGAATAACTATTACTTTTGCAATATTTTGTAAACAACTTACAATATCTCCGCAACCACTCAAGTTACACACAAACTGTCAGCAGCATTTTATTCATTTCACTGAGAGCTTTCATATTAGGCTAAGTAGTTCTGTCTGTCCTACTTGGCTGTTGAGATATGTAGAAAAAATTGAACATGATATCTATATAAATTAATATCATAAAAACAGCAGTTAATATCTCTTTATCTACACTAGACAGAGGTCAAATATTAATGCCATTGAGTTTGCCATTGTGTAAGCTTTAAGATGAAATCTTTTAAAACCTTGTACATAGCATGTTTTTGGAATCATTGATGCACATATGAAAAAGCAATATTTGACACCTAGAGGCATCGGTAGGAGTAAACTGCAGATGCACCTGGAGGCATCACTCAGGTGTAATGAGTTAAACAGACTTCTTCAGAAACAATTGGCAATTAACCAATCTGTAATATATATATATATATATATATATATATATATATATATATATATATATATATATATATATATATATATATATATATATATATATATATATATATATAAATATATACAAATTACCAGCCAATCAAAATATTAAACTATTTAAGCAATATCATGTTTAAAAAATACATACATTTAAAATGCAACAAAATCATTTATTAACTGTAAGTCTCCTTTCTCTCAAAAAAAAAAAATAATATTTATTGGATCATTTAGCTCTGGGAATTGATCAACATTCAGTTTAATTTGCCATTCAGTTTCTTTCATTTCAACCATATTTTATAGTCCCCCCTCTTAAATCTAATGGAACCTGTTCTAACACAGAAAAATAAGATTTTTTTATATTTCTTACATACACTAGAATGTTTAAATAATGCATTTCTTTCATCCCTAGTTTTGACTGAATATAGATGTTTCTTTATTCTTTTATCTAAAGTTTTGATGGTCATGCCTGCATACAAAGCCTGACACCTAGAGCATAGACTTATCTGCAATACTCCCTTAGAATTATAATCAAATCCACCCAGAACCCACAATACTTTGTTCTAAATGGTCTAATAAGATGCAAGGTCTTTTATAAATAAATCTATAAACTGTGCAGGTCCAACATTTCTATGTTCCCTTAGTTTTGTTAGTAGACACCAAGGGGAATTTTGTACGATCCTTCTGTAACAATGTTTTAAAACTATTAGTCTTCTTATAAACAAATAATGGATGACTACCTACTACATTATGCAGTCCACTGTTTCCTTCTATAATTTTTCAGTTATTACAGAGAGTTCTTCTAATAGCAAAATTATCAACAGCATACCCCTCAACCTAAAGCCAACAAAATGGGGGGACAAAGGCAAAAAAATAAGGCATAATTTAATAATAGTGCTCTTATAAACTTAGAAAGTTACTGGAGTAACAGTGTTTGTTTTAGAATATATTTTCTGAAGGATTTGAAGTCTGAAACTCAAATGTATTACTTAGTGATTTTATTACTTAGGTAATTTCCAGAAAACCACAAATTGTGCGAGGAACAGACTAAACTATAAGCCAAAACTCTGGACTTTCTGTGAAAATCTGGACAGTTGAGAGGTATGATCAGCAGATAAATCCAAAAAAAAAACAAACTGGAGTTTTGTCATTAAAATGCACCTTGTCTTAGGTGCAAAAGAAACACTCCTTTTGGAACCTACTACTTTGCCTACTGTAAATAAAAAATCTTTATCATAACCTCTTTGTATAAATAAAGATATTAAAAAGTCACCTTCTTTGTTCATAGGTTCAATAGGTTCATAGTTGTGTACTAGGTTAATGGCCCTGGAGCCTTTACAAACCTAGCCCAAAAAAAATTGCTCAGGCACCATGCCACCCAATGTTAGTTCATAGTATGCCTATCCAGTAGGGCAACTGGAGTGATCCCTGGAGTAAGCTTTCTGTTACCCATCCACTCATCAAGACTTCTCTTGAAGAGGGCCAGCAAGGTGCTCTGCTTGACATGAATGGGAAGCTTATTCCAGAGTATGGGCAGTCTTTGGGAGATGAACCTGTCCCTCTAACATGCATGTTAATTGTGGTAATGAGGTTGTAATCTCTGAAGCGTGTTGTGCAGGGGAATTGGGATATTTTTAGGTGTAGCATTTCAAGTAGGGCTGGGACGGACATGACTTTGTAAGTCAAACAGAGATCACCTCTAAGTAGACAATAAGAGAGTGAGAACAGCTGAAGTTTCTTGAGTCTGTCCATGTAGGACATGTGTTTAAGGCCTAGGATCCTTTTTGTGAGGTACTTTTGTGGCCTATGCAGCTGTTGTAAGTGTCTGGTTAGATAATTCCCAAACGAGGCATTATATTCGATGATTGGTCTAATGAGGGATGAGTAAAGAGGGGATGATGACCGCTTTCTTCCTGGATGTGAAACTGACTACAGTGGCAATGTGGTGGTCGAAGGTGAGGTGGCTGTCAACCTGGGTGCCCAGATCTATTATGGACCCTTCAGTATTCAGTGGGCTCCCATCAACGTGGTAATTCATGGGAACTGAGTTTTTTCCAATGGGAATGATAACACATTTTTTGGCATTAAGCTTCAGGCCTTGGCTCCAACACCAGTCATTGGTCTCAGAGAGGCCATTTTGTATGATGTCTGCATCAGTTGGGGAGTTGATAATGACTCCTAGCTTGTAGTCATCAGCGAACTTGGTCAGCCAGAGACCTTCTGTGTTGGCCTGGACTTCTGAGAAGTAGATGTCAAACAGGAGAGAGCCCAGGACTGAGACCTGTGGGACTCCACTCATGACTGGTTGACAGTCTGACTTAGAATCCACAAGTTTCACTCTGTGGGTCCTGTCTGTGAGCCAATTTGCAACCCACCTAGTGATGTAAGGATTGATGCCAAGTTTGGTGAGTTTATCAATGATACCCAGGTGGGGAATAGTATCAAAGGCCTTGTCCAGGTCAAGGTAGGCTATATGCACTGCCTTACCCTCATTCACAGCCTTGATGACTGCCTTGAAGAAGTGAACCAGGTTCAGCAGGCAGGATGTCTCCTTGACAAAACCAAACTGTGTAGGGTCAAGAATTTGGAGACTGCATATATCTTTGTTAAGCAGATCCATGATGATGCGCTCCATAGCTTTGCATACCAGACTCATCAGGCTAATGGGGCGATAGTCCCCAGGGTTGTACTTGCTCCCCATTTATGGAGTGGGATAAATGTAGCTGTGTGCCATTCATTAGGGACATAGCCTGAGGTAAGGTTGTGATTGAACAGGGCACACAGATGTGCTGCTAGTTCATTTTGTAGCTCATGTAGGATGCAGCCAGGGATATTGTCAGGTCCCATGGATGGTGTATTCATGGCTCTGGACAATGCAGCTTTTACCTGTGCCACAGAAATGGTCAGTACCAGGCTTTCTTCTGGTATTGTGGTAGGGCCAGTGGGGGTTGGTAAAGTTGGCACTGAATCTGTCGGCATGTATGTTTGCTATATCTGTTGACTCAGTATAGAAGGTGCCATTGTGCAATAACTCAGAGCAAATCTGGGTATTGCCTTTGAGGTTTTTGATATAGCTATAGAAGCCTTTATGGTTGTTTTGGTGCCGGCCGCAATTCTGGATTCATAGCTGGCTTTAGAGAATTTGATAAGGAATCTCAGCATTTTGTTGAGTCTGATAAGGGAGGTTTTCCAGTCTTAAGACTTCATTTTTTTCTGCAACAATTTCTTCCTTCTGTTGTAGAGTTTATTGATAGCTGGGGACCACCAGATTGGCTTGCTTTTTTTGGAGGAGAGTGTTTAAGATCTATTTGGTATGGTAAGGTCCATGCATTTGTATACATGCTCATACAGTGCATTGGTGTATGGTTCAGCAGTCATGCAGCTATTTTCCATTGGCAGGTGGGCAGAGAAGTTTGCCACCTCTGTTTGTAGGAGCCCAAAGTCAGCTTTAGAGAAGTTTTTGTAACATTGAAATTTTGTAATAATTGTCCCTAGTAATCATCCTGGATGCGCTTATATATTTTCCTCTACAAATGTTATTTTTAATACAATTCAGATGGTTAATCCTGTAGTTTAAACAGCCATTTGGAAATGTCTCTTTTAGAAAGATGTTATTGTCAGACACTTTGCATTGTGTATCCTATCCTTTAATAATATCTAAGAAGTGAACCTTCATGCCTATCTTTCCCAAGTTATACTTTAAAAACTCAGAATACAGATTCGTATGTTCAGTAACTAATCTACATTCTTCATAGATTCCATTGAATAGAAAAGTAATTGACAAATCTTTTGTAATAGACAATCTTACTATAATTACTGTTTAAAGATAGAATATGCATTCCACACAAACCTAAAATGAAATTTGCAAAAGCAGGTGCCATCAGGAACCGAATTTCAACATCTTTGATTTGTTTATAATATTTCTTATTAAACAGAAAAAAATGTTGTCTAGCAAAATATCTAACAAAGAACAACAAATATAATCAACTCATTGGATATGTCTGCATATTTCACCAAAAATACCCTTGTAAATAACAAGGAAATATCTATAGTAACCATATTAGTATATCCCTCTTCATACCCATAAGTTTTGTTGAAATCATGTAATTTGTAACATAAGAAGAAATTTTCTGGAGTAAAGGATTTAAGGTGGTATCCATAAAAAGGGAAATACCTTCAATAATATTGTTAGGCGCCGAGACAATAGGTCTAAAAGGGGACTGGATACAATTTTTATGAATTTTTGAAATTGCAAACAAAACACTAATTTTTGGGGTTTTTCACCTTCAAAAATTTATATAAATCAAGATTAATAACATTATTCATAAAAGTCATATAAACAGGAATACATGAATCTATAACTTCTATGTATATAATTCAAAGAAATTATAATATCTTCTTCCACATGGCACAGAATGTTTTCTACAGCAGTAATATATACATCACTGTTCATAATGAATAAACCCCTACCCTTATCAGCTTCCATAAACCTTAAATGATGGTTTATTTTTAATTCAGTCAAAGCTTTCCTTTCATCATTAGTCAAGTTAAAAAAAAAAACAATTCTTGTTTTTCTTATTTAAAATGTCTGATATCTTTTTCACAAAAATTTTCAAATATTTTCAATGTATTATGTAGTGCAAGATTAAACACAAATGGTCTATTTAAGCTATTCGACAAGCCAACATTTTAATAAATACTTTAATTTTAACTTCTGTGTTAAAAACTTTAATTCCAATTAATCCTTGTCAGTTTGGCCCTATAAGTTGGAACAAAAATTATCTTCAACTCACGTAATCAAACATGAGCTGCATTAAGATTAAAATCTGCCAAATTAAATATTTTCAAATACTGACTCACTGACTGTTCATTTACTAGTCCTTTATTTTCTGTCCTTGACTTCTCCCTCTGTTGCAGTTCAATGACTGGTTAGCTCCTCTTCCACATGTCAATTTTTTTAGCCTGTCACCAAGATTGTTATTACTAAAAGATGAATTATGTCCAGGAGAATATAAAGGAAGTTCTTGAAGACCACTTGGCATGTTTACAGAGAAAAATTGATTTTCCCCATGTTGCAACTGTTGTTTCTGCCCTGCGTCATTCGTAGTGATGTCAATACCATAAGTGTATCCTACGATGTTTAAAGGGCCAGCAACAGTCTTAGATTGAATATCTGATCAAACTATTCCATTTAAGGTGGAAATATCATTGGAAATTGGAAAACCTTTTTTCTTATTGCTACTGTTGATGATAGGATAGGCAGTGTTCGCCTCGCAAGCCATCCTAAACCTGAAAACTTTTTTTCAGATTTCGAAGTATAATGTTTTTTTCAAACCTATTAACAATAGAAAAATATTATTGTATTCACAATGTAAATCAGGAACTTCCTTGAGCAATTTATTAATATGCTCATCTATCATAATAATATTCCCCATTACTTGGCCCATAATATTATTATTGTTTTTGATAAGCAATCTCAAAAACTCAAGACCAGCATTATTAAAAAAATTCAACAAGATTTTTGTAAAAAGGATCACTGGAGGCAGTTTTATTCAGACAGTTGAAAAATTGAAGTCCTTTGGAAACAATCCCGAGGTTAATACAGTGCTCAAAATATTTGTTTTCTACAGAAATTGCATGATTTTTTTTTTCAGATTTTTATCCAGGTCAGTTAAATACCCCCCTAGCTCCTGCTTTAGTACATATCCAAGTTGTCCTCACACAAAATCTATAAAGGAGTTATAGTTAATTTTTAAAATACTAGCCACATCTTTAAAATATTGGTTCCCACCTGAACCAGAGAAAGGTAGTAACCGATTTCCTTCAATAACAGTCTGTTCATCTTATTCTGATTCACAGGAGACACTCTTCAGGTTTTGGATTTCATTTACTTGCTCAGTGAAGTATTTAAAGATTTCTCCAGCTCCCCAGTGTATTAAGAAGACTTTGCAAAATCATGCCTGACTTTCAGAAACTGAGTGGATGGTCAAATTCAACAAATCGTCTCCACCAGTGCACATCAGACTAGCTTGGAAAGAACACTACCAAAGATAAATAAACCAAGACTATTCCAATATGTGGTAATAAACTAAATAAGAAAATACCCACAAGAAAGGTGCAGTGGGATGAATTCGGTAAGTTTACCATCCTAAATTTATTTAACCACTTTCGTCTTAAACAGACTTCTACAGAATCAATTAGTAATTAACCAACCTGAAATATATATAAAATTTAACAACCAATCAAAATATAAAACCAATTAAACAATTTAATGTTTAAAAACAAAACATAAATTTAAAATGTAACAAGATCATTTATTAATTTTGTCATCTTTCTCTCAAAAATCATTTAATATTTGTTGCATTATTTAGCCCTCAAATTCATCAGCATTCATTTTGAATTGCACTACTGTTTCTTTCATTTCAACCATATTTTTATAGTTCCTTCCTCTTAAATCTAACAGAACTTGTTCTAACACAGAAAATACATTTTTTTATATTTCTTGCATGCACTAGAATGTTTAATTAAATTAATTCTTTCATCCTTAATTTTGATCAAATAAAGACATTCCATTATTCTTTTATCTAAGGTTCTAATGGTCATGCTTACATAAAAAGCATGACACTCAAAGCACAGACCTATGTACACTAGCCTACGAGAACCCACAGCAAAATGTTCTAACAAGATGTAAGTTCCTTTGTAAATAAATCTGCAAGCTGTGCAGGTCCCACATTTATATGCATGCACTGTATTTACTGTTCTGAGTCCACAACACAGAAAAACATCCATAACTAGTTTTAACAGGTAAACTAGAAATCCTGTCTAGTCTTCACAAGCTAAATATGAGACTAAAATAGCCTCCCAATCAAAAGGATAACCATGAAGCACTTTTTAGTTATGTCTGAAATTTTAAAGGAAACATTCAACAATGTGCTGAGTTGGATGTAGATGGCATTACCTACACTCAGCCAGAAGAAACAGTAATCATGCTGGCCAAAAAATTCAGCTAAAATCTCATCCACTCATCACATCTGCTCACTCCCCATGAAATACTCCTACGATTCTTTTGTTGGTTATCAAAAAAGAACAGGTCATCACTGCACTGTCTAAAGCTAGACATATAACATCGATGGGGCCTGATAGAATCCTAAGGTACCTATTACATAGCTTGAAACATGACCTAGCAGACCCACTCAGATCTCTATTTAACCAAAGTCTCCAGACATGCTTTGTCCCAGTAGAGCAGAGGACAGCAGCAGTCATTTCTCTGAATAAGTGGGGACCATCAATTGACCCAGGAAACTACTAACTCATAAGTCTGACTACCTTCTTATGTAAGACTATGGAAAGGATAAGCATGGACTTGATTAACAATGACATAGAAAATCTCCAATATCTAGACCCAAATCAGTTTGGCTTCTTGCAGGGTCTTGCCTGCTCAATCTACTGGACTTCTTTTGAAGGTGTCCAAGGGCATAGATGAGGGTAAGACAGTGCATACCACCTACCTTGACATGGCCAAGGCATTTGACACAATACTCTATGATTTGGGCATTATAGATAATCTCACAAAATTGGGCATAAACATCTACATCACCAGATGGACGCATTTTTTTGGAGTAGGAGAATTCACATCCAGCAAATGGCCAGTCACTAGTGGAGTACCACAGGGCTCAGTGCTGTCTCCACTCATGTTTGGGGATATACTTTTCAGATGTCAAAGCAAATGTAGATGGCCTTTGACTGACCAAGTTTTCTGATGACTGAAAGTTGGATCAATCATTGACACCCCAAATGATGCTGATATCTGACAGAATAGTTTGACACAGAATAATGACTGGTGTCAGAGCCATGGCCTCAAACTAAATATGAAGAAGTGCATAATAATACCTTTTAGGAAATCAAATACCCCTGCAAATTGCAACATTGGTCATACCTCCCAAGAGTGGATTCAGTGGTGAGAGATATGGGTACTCAGATAGATAGTATTTGCAACTTTGACCACCATGGTTCCACAGGGGTGAGGAAATCCTTCTGTCTGGCTCAGCTTGTAAGTAAAGGCATGACATCCAAATCTGAGGATGTCATAGTATCCCTGCATTTGGCCCTCATCAGACCATAATCAAGTATAATGCACCCTTTGGTATGTACCTTGCCAGGCACCTGAAAAAGTTGAAGCATTCTAAGAGATTTCTCACCAAAAAATACAGAGTATAACCAACATATCATCTATGGACTGACTAAAGGCTCTGTTACAGTATTATTTTCTTATTGATTACTGAGGGATGATCTATGCCTTACCTATAAGGCAGTCTCTGATCCAGCCCTGATGGGAATGTTGCATATTCACAAACCTAACTGTAAGAGGGTTACCCACTCAAATGATCTAAGACTAATCTATGACATGAATAGATCATGCTGAAGAGACAGATATATGTCCCAGAGATTGCCCCTCCTCTGGAATAAGGATCCTATTCATGTAAACAGAGCTCTTCCCTGACCATCTTCAAACACAATCTGGACAAATGGATGGGAAGTCACAAATTCACTCCTGGGGGTGGCACCCATGTTCCATAGGACAGAGGCAGTCTGTAAAAATCATCGGTACCCCATTTGCTGATACTTGCTATCTTTCCTTTAGGGAAAGACATTTGGGTAAAATCTATGTAAAACTGGCTAGGCATGTAAGGACTCTTGAGCAGTTAGTCTATCAATCTCTTATGAACTTATGAACCTTTGCCAATAAGTGATACCATTATATTCAGACAGGAAAAAATGCCAGATACATATGTCCTCCTTAATCCTATTGATGAGCCAAACCCTGTAGCGCTTCTACCTTTTCCCTTTCAATAAATTGGCCAATCTTTGGCTGAAAGCTCTACCCAGGGAAAAAGCCTGACAAAAAAAAAATAAATAAATAAAAATACCTAAAGTTGCAAAACATTTCATACCCTGACCTTCATTACCTGCAAGAATCCACCTATGCTATCTCATAATTGGGGTAACTTGGAAGATAGAAGCCTAAAAGTGTCTGACTTCACATCCAGTTCTAAATCAAGAAATAATAATAACTTGGAAGGGCGTTTTTTATGCTTAGCCAACAGTACCCCCTGTATGAGTTATATTTCAGAAAAAAAACATGCCTTCCAGAATACCTGCCATACCATTTCCCACAATTAAAAAAAAATCATCCAGGTAATGGACAGCACATTGGCAGTAAGCCCTATATTGCCACAGCTAGTGAAGAGTGGAACAACATTTTTTAAACATAGAGCACTCTGCACAACACTCCATGGGTGTATTCATATTAATATAAAACCAACCATCGATAGATGTTCCCTGTTCCCTGTAGTAGCCAGTCATCAGCCTTATATTGGAAGCCATCAGAAAGCTGATTTTGTATTGAGTTTTACTAGCCAAAGGCCCAAGGAAATTTGAATCATCTTGGTGGCACCCTTCCAGAAAGCATGTTGAACTTGGGTCCTTTTTCAACTACTGCTGTCATTCACCAATGTTCCAGCTGGGAAGGAAAGATGATGGACAACCCTTACATTGGCCCTGTATAATCTTATTCACCAAGCCTGAAGAAAAAATTGAAATGGGAAAAATGTGAGTCAGAAAAATTGACCCATGATTCTTACAATTAAACTCACTTTAATAAGCATCTCAAAAAGTATGAGTCCCTTGCCAAGACCAAGTTATGACACTGTTGCAAACTTGAGGTGTTTTTTTCTTTTATTAAAAAACTCAAGAAAACCCTTCCAGTAACTTGTCATGCTTTGGGGTATTGGGGTAGTCTGCCGACAAACTGTCTCGTACCTGAATCTTAATGAGAAAACACAGAGACTTTTCTACACTGAAAGGTCTGAAAAGAATGACTGCCCTCCCCCACCACCTGAAAGGGAACCAACTTTCTTAGATATCATTTATGATGCCCAAATTGTCTGGTCTACCTCACCTACAGGTGAAAGTTTAACAGTTATCAGGCCATCCATAGCTCAACCTTTGACCACAAGGGGATTTTTGCCAGATCAGGAAAACACATGCAAAAATCCACCTGATGACTAATTGTGTGATCAACCATTATAGGTCCTACAAGCCTTAATCCTGCCCTTACCTTTGGTGGTACTAGGCAAAATTGAAACTCTGTGTTGTTGATCATCACACCAGGTGTCTACATGTCTACCATCCCACCTTAGCATCCTATATATGGCCCTCATTTTCATAAGCCTCTGATCATACCATAGCCATAATACTCCTCTTCCTGTAGAATGCAGAGCTTCCCTAATGTTGAGTAAGTACATGTGGACTGAGAAAGCCTGATGGGGGTACTTTCTCAATTATAATAGCCTTGAAATAGAGGAAATTGGCCACCCAGTTATCTCAGATGCAAATCCAGGCTTTCCCTATCTTCTTTTTATCCAAAGCTGTCAAAGCAAATAAGGTCCTTATTGCCCAAGACTTCTACATTCACGAGAAGATGTCCAGTAATGCAAGGATGTCAACACAGTCACCTTCTTTTTAATGGATGCAGTAATGTGAGGTTTAATAGCTAATCCTGGAAGCTGCAAAGGATCTGTGCCACACCCATGTAGTCATTAACAACCCCATGCAGATTATACAATGGCAAGTGGGAAAAGGAAGGAAAAATGTCACTTCCTTCTGCCTGTGAGTCAAGGATCACCCTGAAGGATCGAAACAGGGTTGAACCCAAACCCTTCTCAATAAGATGTTCAAATAATCTATTTCTATCATCATCCATTAAAGCATCCACACACTCCCACTGTACTCCTATGCCAAATGACCTGAAACTGTGCCTTCTTCTACAAGTTGACTCTAATATAAAGAGCTGGCTATAACACACCACACAACTGACCCCTGTATTATGTCTAATGACCTAATAATCCCAAAATACTAATGTATAATGATGGACTAGTTAACATTTTTTTTAAGTTAAAGGTATGGAGTCCATTGTGAGATTGAAAGACTACCATTGGAAAACTGTAGATGGCATCCTTAAATTAGAGCTACAATGGAATAGAAACCATACAAGTAATTTCCAAATTGCTGATTTACTCTAAATCCTCTCTTCTGGTTTAAGATAATTATAACTATATTAAATAAATAGCAACAAGCCCATAGCTTTAACTTCATAAATTGCTTAATCATAATACTTACTGCCCCAATTATGCCGACAGATAGTAAATACATTGACAGCTGATGCACAGCTGACAGAAAACTGCTGGTGGGAAACACAAACTGAAAAAAAGCAATGCTTGAAGTTACAGCCAAGTGAGGGAAAAGGCCACATGACAGATGACTGCCAAAACCAACCCTGACGAATAAGCATACTGTATCATAGCTCTGAACCACTTCCTGAATACTGTTTACACAAGAGAAGTTGACAAACTAATGTGTATTAAGATGAAAATTAAATTTGAAGGAACATGCTATAGGTCTAGCTATCACCATTATTAGTAAGTGCACATAGACAGCATTCCTTCCAAAGTAACTAGTTTTAAATGGGATAAGGAAGAATCGTCCCTAAAAATCTATAAATCATGGAGAGATTAGAGTATTCATCATAATTACAAACTGGCAGCATATATCAATACTGTGCTTTCCCTCACCAAGAGTAATCAGTGAAAATGCGTCGCTTAGCATAACAATCTCTCAGAATACATTATTCATGTTCTAAAAAATGAGCAATGATTCTTAGCAACATCACCATTTATTAATTATCAGTTCCCTTCAAAGAACACACACACACACACACACACACACACACACACACACACACACACACACACACACACACACACACACACACACAGCTCATGTAGGATGCAGCCAGGGATATTATCAGGTCCCATGGATGGTGTATTCATGGCTCTGGACAATGCAGCTTTTACCTGTGCCACAGAAATGGTCAGTACCAGGCTTTCTTCTGGTATTGTGGTAGGGCCTGTGGGGGGGTGGTAAAGTTGGCACTGAATCTGTCGGCGTGTATGTTTGCTATATCCGTTGATGCAGTATAGAAGGTGCCATTGTGCAATAACTCAGAGCAAATCTGGGTATTGCCTTTGAGGTTTTTGATATAGCTATAGAAGCCTTTATGGTTGTTTTGGTGCCGGCCACAATTCTGGATTCATAGCTGGCTTTAGAGAATTTGATAAGGAATCTCAGCATTTTGTTGAGTCTGATAAGGGAGGTTTTCCAGTCTTGTGACTTCATTTTTTTCTGCAACAATTTCTTCCTTCTGTTGTAGAGTTTATTGATAGCTGGGGACCACCAGATTGGCTTGCTTTTTTTGGAGGAGAGTGTTTAAGATCTATTTGGTATGGTAAGGTCCATGCATTTGTATACATGCTCATACAGTGCATTGGTGTATGGTTCAGCAGTCATGCAGCTATTTTCCATTGGCAGGTGGGCAGAGAAGTTTGCCACCTCTGTTTGTAGGAGCCCAAAGTCAGCTTTAGAGAAGTTTTTGTAACATTGAAATTTTGTAATAATTGTCCTAGTAATCATCCTGGATGCTTATATATTTTCCTCTACAAATGTTATTTTTAATACAATTCAGATGGTTAATCCTGTAGTTTAAACAGCCATTTGGAAATGTCTCTTTTAGAAAGGTGTTATTGTCAGACACTTTGCATTGTGTATCCTATCCTTTAATAATATCTAAGAAGTGAACCTTCATGCCTATCTTTCCCAAGGTATACTTTAAAAACTCAGAATACAGATTAGTATGTTCAGTAACTAATCTACATTCTTCATAGATTCCATTGAATAGAAAAGTAATTGACAAATCTTTTGTAATAGACAATCTTACTATAATTACTGTTTAAAGATAGAATATGCATTCCACACAAACCTAAAATGAAATTTGCAAAAGCAGGTGCCATCAGGAACCGAATTTCAACATCTTTGATTTGTTTATAATATTTCTTACTAAACAGAAAAAAATGTTGTCTAGCAAAATATCTAACAAAGAGCAACAAATATAATCAACTCATTGGATATGTCTGCATATTTCACCAAAAATACCCTTGTAAATAACAAGGAAATATCTATAGTAACCATATTAGTATATCCCTCTTCATACCCATAAGTTTTGTTGAAATCATGTAATTTGTAACATAAGAAGAAATTTTCTGGACTAAAGGATTTAAGGTGGTATCCATAAAAAGGGAAATACCTTCAATAATATTGTTAGGCGCCGAGACGATAGGTCTAAAAGGGGACTGGATACGATTTTTATGAATTTTTGAAATTGCAAACAAAACACTAATTTTTGGGTTTTTCACCTTCAAAAATTTATATAAATCAAGATTAATAACATTATTCATAAAAGTCATATAAACAGGAATACATGAATCTATAACTTCTATGTATATAATTCAAAGAAATTATAATATCTTCTTCCACATGGCACAGAATGTTTTCTACAGCAGTAATATATACATCACTGTTCATAATGAATAAACCCCTACCCTTATCAGCTTCCATAAACCTTAAATGATGGTTTATTTTTAATTCAGTCAAAGCTTTCCTTTCATCATTAGTCAAGTTAAACAAAAAAAACAACTCTTGTTTTTCTTATTTAAAATGTCTGATATCTTTTTCACAAAAATTTTCAAATATTTTCAATGTATTATGTAGTGCAAGATTAAACACAAATGGTCTATTTAAGCTATTCGACAAGCCAACATTTTAATAAATACTTTAAATTTAACTTCTGTGTTAAAAACTTTAATTCCAATTAATCCTTGTCAGTTTGGCCCTATAAGTTGGAACAAAAATTATCTTCAACTCACGTAATCAAACATGAGTTGCATTAAGATTAAAATCTGCCAAATTAAATATTTTCAAATACTGACTCACTGACTGTTCATTTACTAGTCCTTTATTTTCTGTCCTTGACTTCTCCCTCTGTTGCAGTTCAATGACTGGTTAGCTCCTCTTCCACATGTCAATTTTTTTAGCCTGTCACCAAGATTGTTATTACTAAAAGATGAATTATGTCCAGGAGAATATAAAGGAAGTTCTTGAAGACCACTTGGCATGTTTATAGAGAAAAATTGATTTTCCCCATGTTGCAACTGTTGTTTCTGCCCTGCGTCATTCGTAGTGATGTCAATACCATAAGTGTATCCTACGATGTTTAAAGGGCCAGCAACAGTCTTAGATTGAATATCTGATCAAACTATTCCATTTAAGGTGGAAATATCATTGGAAATTGGAAAACCTTTTTTCTTATTGCTACTGTTGATGATAGGATAGGCAGTGTTCGCCTCGCAAGCCATCCTAAACCTGAAAACTTTTTTTCAGATTTCGAAGTATAATGTTTTTTTCAAACCTATTAACAATAGAAAAATATTATTGTATTCACAATGTAAATCAGGAACTTCCTTGAGCAATTTATTAATATGCTCATCTATCATAATAATATTCCCCATTACTTGGCCCATAATATTATTATTGTTTTTGATAAGCAATCTCAAAAACTCAAGACCAGCATTATTAAAAAAATTCAACAAGATTTTTGTAAAAAGGATCACTGGAGGCAGTTTTATTCAGACAGTTGAAAAATTGAAGTCCTTTGGAAACAATCCCGAGGTTAATACAGTGCTCAAAATATTTGTTTTCTACAGAAATTGCATGATTTTTTTTTCAGATTTTTATCCAGGTCAGTTAAATACCCCCCTAGCTCCTGCTTTAGTACATATCCAAGTTGTCCTCACACAGAATCTATAAAGGAGTTATAGTTAATTTTTAAAATACTAGCCACATCTTTAAAATATTGGTTCCCACCTGAACCAGAGAAAGGTAGTAACCGATTTCCTTCAATAACAGTCTGTTCATCTTATTCTGATTCACAGGAGACACTCTTCAGGTTTTGGATTTCATTTACTTGCTCATTGAAGTATTTAAAGATTTCTCCAGCTCCCCAGTGTATTAAGAAGACTTTGCAAAATCATGCCTGACTTTCAGAAACTGAGTGGATGGTCAAATTCAACAAATCATCTCCACCAGTGCACAACATCAGACTAGCTTGGAAAGAACACTACCAAAGATAAATAAACCAAGACTATTCCAATATGTGGTAATAAACTAAATAATAAAATACCCACAAGAAAGGTGCAGTGGGATGAATTCGGTAAGTTTACCATCCTAAATTTATTTAACCACTTTCGTCTTAAACAGACTTCTACAGAATCAATTAGTAATTAACCAACCTGAAATATATATAAAATTTAACAACCAATCAAAATATAAAACCAATTAAACAATTTAATGTTTAAAAACAAAACATAAATTTAAAATGTAACAAGATCATTTATTAATTTTGTCACCTTTCTCTCAAAAATCATTTAATATTTGTTGCATTATTTAGCCCTCAAATTCATCAGCATTCATTTTGAATTGCACTACTGTTTCTTTCATTTCAACCATATTTTTATAGTTCCTTCCTCTTAAATCTAACAGAACTTGTTCTAACACAGAAAATACATTTTTTTATATTTCTTGCATGCACTAGAATGTTTAATTAAATTAATTCTTTCATCCTTAATTTTGATCAAATATAGACATTCCATTATTCTTTTATCTAAGGTTCTAATGGTCATGCTTACATAAAAAGCATGACACTCAAAGCACAGACCTATGTACACTAGCCTACGAGAACCCACAGCAAAATGTTCTAACAAGATGTAAGTTCCTTTGTAAATAAATCTGCAAGCTGTGCAGGTACCACATTTATATGCATGCACTGTATTTACTGTTCTGAGTACACAACACAGAAAAACATCCATAACTAGTTTTAAAAGGTAAACTAGAAATCCTGTCTAGTCTTCACAAGCTAAATATGAGACTAAAATAGCCTCCCAATCAAAAGGATAACAATGAAGCACTTTTTAGTTATGTCTGAAATTTTAAAGGAAACATTCAACAATGTGCTGAGTTGGATGTAGATGGCATTACCTACACTCAGCCAGAAGAAACAGTAATCATGCTGGCCAAAAAATTCAGCTAAAATCTCATCCACTCATCACATCTGCTCACTCCCCATGAAATACTCCTACGATTCTTTTGTTGGTTATCAAAAAAGAACAGGTCATCACTGCACTGTCTAAAGCTAGACATATAACATCGATGGGGCCTGATAGAATCCTAAGGTACCTATTACATAGCTTGAAACATGACCTAGCAGACCCACTCAGATCTCTATTTAACCAAAGTCTCCAGACATGCTTTGTCCCAGTAGAGCAGAGGACAGCAGCAGTCATTTCTCTGAATAAGTGGGGACCATCAATTGACCCAGGAAACTACTAACTCATAAGTCTGACTACCTTCTTATGTAAGACTATGGAAAGGATAAGCATGGACTTGATTAACAATGACATAGAAAATCTCCAATATCTAGACCCAAATCAGTTTGGCTTCTTGCAGGGTCTTGCCTGCTCAATCTACTGGACTTCTTTTGAAGGTGTCCAAGGGCATAGATGAGGGTAAGACAGTGCATACCACCTACCTTGACATGGCCAAGGCATTTGACACAATACTCTATGATTTGGGCATTATAGATAATCTCACAAAATTGGGCATACACATCTACATCACCAGATGGACGCATTTTTTTGGAGTAGGAGAATTCACATCCAGCAAATGGCCAGTCACTAGTGGAGTACCACAGGGCTCAGTGCTGTCTCCACTCATGTTTGGGGATATACTTTTCAGATGTCAAAGCAAATGTAGATGGCCTTTGACTGACCAAGTTTTCTGATGACTGAAAGTTGGATCAATCATTGACACCCCAAATGATGCTGATATCTGACAGAATGGTTTGACACAGAATAATGACTGGTGTCAGAGCCATGGCCTCAAACTAAATATGAAGAAGTGCATAATAATACCTTTTAGGAAATCAAATACCCTGCAAATTGCAACATTGGTCATACCTCCCAAGAGTGGATTCAGTGGTGAGAGATATGGGTACTCAGATAGATAGTATTTGCAACTTTGACCACCATGGTTCCACAGGGGTGAGGAAATCCTTCTGTCTGGCTCAGCTTGTAAGTAAAGGCATGACATCCAAATCTGAGGATGTCATAGTATCCCTGCATTTGGCCCTCATCAGACCATAATCAAGTATAATGCACCCTTTGGTATGTACCTTGCCAGGCACCTGAAAAAGTTGAAGCATTCTAAGAGATTTCTCACCAAAAAATACAGAGTATAACCAACATATCATCTATGGACTGACTAAAGGCTCTGTTACAGTATTATTTTCTTATTGATTACTGAGGGATGATCTATGCCTTACCTATAAGGCAGTCTCTGATCCAGCCCTGATGGGAATGTTGCATATTCACAAACCTAACTGTAAGAGGGTTACCCACTCAAATGATCTAAGACTGATCTATGACATGAATAGATCATGCTGAAGAGACAGATATATGTCCCAGAGATTGCCCCTCCTCTGGAATAAGGATCCTATTCATGTAAACAGAGCTCTTCCCTGACCATCTTCAAACACAATCTGGACAAATGGATGGGAAGTCACAAATTCACTCCTAGGGGTGGCACCCCTGTTCCATAGGACAGAGGCAGTCTGTAAAAATCATCGGTACCCCATTTGCTGATACTTGCTATCTTTCCTTTAGGGAAAGACATTTGGGTAAAATCTATGTAAAACTGGCTAGGCATGTAAGGACTCTTGAGCAGTTAGTCTATCAATCTCTTATGAACTTATGAACCTTTGCCAATAAGTGATACCATTATATTCAGACAGGAAAAAATGCCAGATACATATGTCCTCCTTAATCCTATTGATGAGCCAAACCCTGTAGCGCTTCTACCTTTTCCCTTTCAATAAATTGGCCAATCTTTGGCTGAAAGCTCTACCCAGGGAAAAAGCCTGACAAAAAAAAAATAAATAAATAAAAATACCTAAAGTTGCAAAACATTTCATACCCTGACCTTCTGTACCTGCAAGAATCCACCTATGCTATCTCATAATTGGGGTAACTTGGAAGATAGAAGCCTAAAAGTGTCTTACTTCACATCCAGTTCTAAATCAAGAAATAATAATAACTTGGAAGGGCATTTTTTATGCTTAGCCAACATGTACCCCCTGTATGAGTTATATTTCAGAAAAAAAACATGCCTTCCAGAATACCTGCTATACCACTTCCCACAATTAAAAAAAAAACATCCAGGTAATGGACAGCACATTGGCAGTAAGCCCTATATTGCCACAGCTAGTGAAGAGTGGAACAACATTTTTTAAACATAGAGCACTCTGCACAACACTCCATGGGTGTATTCATATCAATATAAAACCAACCATCGATAGATGTTCCCTGTTCCCTGTAGTAGCCAGTCATCAGCCTTATATTGGAAGCCATCAGAAAGCTGATTTTGCATTGAGTTTTACTAGCCAAAGGCCCAAGGAAATTTGAATCATCTTGGTGGCACCCTTCCAGAAAGCATGTTGAACTTGGGTCCTTTTTCAACTACTGCTGTCATTCACCAATGTTCCAGCTGGGAAGGAAAGATGATGGACAACCCTTACATTGGCCCTGTATAATCTTATTCACCAAGCCTGAAGAAAAAATTGAAATGGGAAAAATGTGAGTCAGAAAAATTGACCCATGATTCTTACAATTAAACTCACTTTAATAAGCATCTCAAAAAGTATGAGTCCCTTGCCAAGACCAAGTTATGACACTGCTGCAAACTTGAGGTGTTTTTTTCTTTTATTAAAAAACTCAAGAAAACCCTTCCAGTAACTTGTCATGCTTTGGGGTATTGGGGTAGTCTGCCGACAAACTGTCTCGTACCTGAATCTTAATGAGAAAACACAGAGACTTTTCTACACTGAAAGGTCTGAAAAGAATGACTGCCCTCCCCCACCACCTGAAAGGGAACCAACTTTCTTAGATATCATTTATGATGCCCAAATTGTCTGGTCTACCTCACCTACAGGTGAAAGTTTAACAGTTATCAGGCCATCCATAGCTCAACCTTTGACCACAAGGGGATTTTTGCCAGATCAGGAAAACACATGCAATCATCCACCTGATGACTAATTGTGTGATCAACCGTTATAGGTCCTACAAGCCTTAATCCTGCCCTTACCTTTGGTGGTACTAGGCAAAATTGAAACTCTGTGCTTGTTGATCATCACACCAGGTGTCTACATGTCTACCATCCCACCTTAGCATCCTATATATGGCCCTCATTTTCATAAGCCTCTGATCATACCATAGCCATAATACTCCTCTTCCTGTAGAATGCAGAGCTTCCCTAATGTTGAGTAAGTACATGTGGACTGAGAAAGCCTGATGGGGGTACTTTCTCAATTATAATAGCCTTGAAATAGAGGAAATTGGCCACCCAGTTATCTCAGTTGCAAATCCAGGCTTTCCCTATCTTCTTTTTATCCAAAGCTGTCAAAGCAAATAAGGTCCTTATTGCCCAAGACTTCTACATTCATGAGAAGATGTCCAGTAATGCAAGGATGTCAACACAGTCACCTTCTTTTTAATGGATGCAGTAATGTGAGGTTTAATAGCTAATCCTGGAAGCTGCAAAGGATCTGTGCCACACCCATGTAGTCATTAACAACCCCATGCAGATTATACAATGGCAAGTGGGAAAAGGAAGGAAAAATGTCACTTCCTTCTGCCTGTGAGTCAAGGATCACCCTGAAGGATCGAAACTGGGTTGAACCCAAACCCTTCTCAATAAGATGTTCAAATAATCTATTTCTATCATCATCCATTAAAGCATCCACACACTCCCACTGTACTCCTATGCCAAATGACCTGAAACTGTGCCTTCTTCTACAAGTTGACTCTAGTATAAAGAGCTGGCTATAACACACCACACAACTGACCCCTGTATTATGTCTAATGACCTAATAATCCCAAAATACTAATGTATAATGATGGACTAGTTAACATTTTTTTTAAGTTAAAGGTATGGAGTCCATTGTGAGATTGAAAGACTACCATTGGAAAACTGTAGATGGCATCCTTAAATTAGAGCTACAATGGAATAGAAACCATACAAGTAATTTCCAAATTGCTGATTTACTCTAAATCCTCTCTTCTGGTTTAAGATAATTATAACTATATTAAATAAATAGCAACAAGCCCATAGCTTTAACTTCATAAATTGCTTAATCATAATACTTACTGCCCCAATTATGCCGACAGATAGTAAATACATTGACAGCTGATGCACAGCTGACAGAAAACTGCTGGTGGGAAACACAAACTGAAAAAGCAATGCTTGAAGTTACAGCCAAGTGAGGGAAAAGGCCACATGACAGATGACTGCCAAAACCAACCCTGACGAATAAGCATACTGTATCATAGCTCTGAACCACTTCCTGAATACTGTTTACACAAGAGAAGTTGACAAACTAATGTGTATTAAGATGAAAATTAAATTTGAAGGAACACGCTATAGGTCTAGCTATCACCATTATTAGTAAGTGCACATAGACAGCATTCCTTCCAAAGTAACTAGTTTTAAATGGGATAAGGAAGAATCGTCCCTAAAAATCTATAAATCATGGAGAGATTAGAGTATTCATCATAATTACAAACTGGCAGCATATATCAATACTGTGCTTTCCCTCACCAAGAGTAATCAGTGAAAATGCGTCGCTTAGCATAACAATCTCTCAGAATACATTATTCATGTTCTAAAAAATGAGCAATGATTCTTAGCAACATCACCATTTATTAATTATCAGTTCCCTTCAAAGAACACACACACACACACACACACACACACACACACACACACACAGCTCATGTAGGATGCAGCCAGGGATATTATCAGGTCCCATTGATGGTGTATTCATGGCTCTGGACAATGCAGCTTTTACCTGTGCCACAGAAATGGTCAGTACCAGGCTTTCTTCTGGTATTGTGGTAGGGCCTGTGGGGGGGTGGTAAAGTTGGCACTGAATCTGTCGGCGTGTATGTTTGCTATATCCGTTGATGCAGTATAGAAGGTGCCATTGTGCAATAACTCAGAGCAAATCTGGGTATTGCCTTTGAGGTTTTTGATATAGCTATAGAAGCCTTTATGGTTGTTTTGGTGCCGGCCACAATTCTGGATTCATAGCTGGCTTTAGAGAATTTGATAAGGAATCTCAGCATTTTGTTGAGTCTGATAAGGGAGGTTTTCCAGTCTTGTGACTTCATTTTTTTCTGCAACAATTTCTTCCTTCTGTTATAGAGTTTATTGATAGCTGAGGACCACCAGATTGGCTTGCTTTTTTTGGAGGAGAGTGTTTAAGATCTATTTGGTATGGTAAGGTCCATGCATTTGTATACATGCTCATACAGTGCATTGGTGTATGGTTCAGCAGTCATGCAGCTATTTCCCATTGGCAGGTGGGCAGAGAAGTTTGCCACCTCTGTTTGTAGGAGCCCAAAGTCAGCTTTAGAGAAGTTTTTGTAACATTGAAATTTTGTAATAATTGTCCCTAGTAATCATCCTGGATGCGCTTATATATTTTCCTCTACAAATGTTATTTTTAATACAATTCAGATGGTTAATCCTGTAGTTTAAACAGCCATTTGGAAATGTCTCTTTTAGAAAGGTGTTATTGTCAGACACTTTGCATTGTGTATCCTATCCTTTAATAATATCTAAGAAGTGAACCTTCATGCCTATCTTTCCCAAGGTATACTTTAAAAACTCAGAATACAGATTAGTATGTTCAGTAACTAATCTACATTCTTCATAGATTCCATTGAATAGAAAAGTAATTGACAAATCTTTTGTAATAGACAATCATACTATAATTACTGTTTAAAGATAGAATATGCATTCCACACAAACCTAAAATGAAATTTGCAAAAGCAGGTGCCATCAGGAACCGAATTTCAATATCTTTGATTTGTTTATAATATTTCTTACTAAACAGAAAAAAATGTTGTCTAGCAAAATATCTAACAAAGAGCAACAAATATAATCAACTCATTGGATATGTCTGCATATTTCACCAAAAATACCCTTGTAAATAACAAGGAAATATCTATAGTAACCATATTAGTATATCCCTCTTCATACCCATAAGTTTTGTTGAAATCATGTAATTTGTAACATAAGCAGAAATTTTCTGGACTAAAGGATTTAAGGTGGTATCCATAAAAAGGGAAATACCTTCAATAATATTGTTAGGCGCCGAGACGATAGGTCTAAAAGGGGACTGGATACGATTTTTATGAATTTTTGAAATTGCAAACAAAACACTAATTTTTGGGTTTTTCACCTTCAAAAATTTATATAAATCAAGATTAATAACATTATTCATAAAAGTCATATAAACAGGAATACATGAATCTATAACTTCTATGTATATAATTCAAAGAAATTATAATATCTTCTTCCACATGGCACAGAATGTTTTCTACAGCAGTAATATATACATCACTGTTCATAATGAATAAACCCCTACCCTTATCAGCTTCCATAAACCTTAAATGATGGTTTATTTTAATTCAGTCAAAGCTTTCCTTTCATCATTAGTCAAGTTAAACAAAAAAAACAGCTCTTGTTTTTCTTATTTAAAATGTCTGATATCTTTTTCACAAAAATTTTCAAATATTTTCAATGTATTATGTAGTGCAAGATTAAACACAAATGGTCTATTTAAGCTATTCGACAAGCCAACATTTTAATAAATACTTTAAATTTAACTTCTGTGTTAAAAACTTTAATTCCAATTAATCCTTGTCAGTTTGGCCCTATAAGTTGGAACAAAATTATCTTCAACTCACGTAATCAAACATGAGTTGCATTAAGATTAAAATCTGCCAAATTAAATATTTTCAAATACTGACTCACTGACTGTTCATTTACTAGTCCTTTATTTTCTGTCCTTGACTTCTCCCTCTGTTGCAGTTCAATGACTGGTTAGCTCCTCTTCCACATGTCAATTTTTTTAGCCTGTCACCAAGATTGTTATTACTAAAAGATGAATTATGTCCAGGAGAATATAAAGGAAGTTCTTGAAGACCACTTGGCATGTTTACAGAGAAAAATTGATTTTCCCCATGTTGCAACTGTTGTTTCTGCCCTGCGTCATTCGTAGTGATGTCAATACCATAAGTGTATCCTACGATGTTTAAAGGGCCAGCAACAGTCTTAGATTGAATATCTGATCAAACTATTCCATTTAAGGTGGAAATATCATTGGAAATTGGAAAACCTTTTTTCTTATTGCTACTGTTGATGATAGGATAGGCAGTGTTCGCCTCGCAAGGGATCCTAAACCTGAAAACTTTTTTTCAGATTTCGAAGTATAATGTTTTTTTCAAACCTATTAACAATAGAAAAATATTATTGTATTCACAATGTAAATCAGGAACTTCCTTGAGCAATTTATTAATATGCTCATCTATCATAATAATATTCCCCATTACTTGGCCCATAATATTATTATTGTTTTTGATAAGCAATCTCAAAAACTCAAGATCAGCATTATTAAAAAAATTCAACAAGATTTTTGTAAAAAGGATCACTGGAGGCAGTTTTATTCAGACAGTTGAAAAATTGAAGTCCTTTGGAAACAATCCCGAGGTTAATACAGTGCTCAAAATATTTGTTTTCTACAGAAATTGCATGATTTTTTTTTTCAGATTTTTATCCAGGTCAGTTAAATACCCCCCTAGCTCCTGCTTTAGTACATATCCAAGTTGTCCTCACACAGAATCTTTAAAGGAGTTATAGTTAATTTTTAAAATACTAGCCACATCTTTAAAATATTGGTTCCCACCTGAACCAGAGAAAGGTAGTAACCGATTTCCTTCAATAACAGTCTGTTCATCTTATTCTGATTCACAGGAGACACTCTTCAGGTTTTGGATTTCATTTACTTGCTCAGTGAAGTATTTAAAGATTTCTCCAGCTCCCCAGTGTATTAAGAAGACTTTACAAAATCATGCCTGACTTTCAGAAACTGAGTGGATGGTCAAATTCAACAAATTGTCTCCACCAGTGCACAACATCAGACTAGCTTGGAAAGAACACTACCAAAGATAAATAAACCAAGACTATTCCAATATGTGGTAATAAACTAAATAATAAAATACCCACAAGAAAGGTGCAGTGGGATGAATTCGGTAAGTTTACCATCCTAAATTTATTTAACCACTTTCGTCTTAAACAGACTTCTACAGAATCAATTAGTAATTAACCAACCTGAAATATATATAAAATTTAACAACCAATCAAAATATAAAACCAATTAAACAATTTAATGTTTAAAAACAAAACATAAATTTAAAATGTAACAAGATCATTTATTAATTTTGTCACCTTTCTCTCAAAAATCATTTAATATTTGTTGCATTATTTAGCCCTCAAATTCATCAGCATTCATTTTGAATTGCACTACTGTTTCTTTCATTTCAACCATATTTTTATAGTTCCTTCCTCTTAAATCTAACAGAACTTGTTCTAACACAGAAAATGCATTTTTTTATATTTCTTGCATGCACTAGAATGTTTAATTAAATTAATTCTTTCATCCTTAATTTTGATCAAATATAGACATTCCATTATTCTTTTATCTAAGGTTCTAATGGTCATCCTTACATAAAAAGCATGACACTCAAAGCACAGACCTATGTACACTAGCCTACGAGAACCCACAGCAAAATGTTCTAACAAGATGTAAGTTCCTTTGTAAATAAATCTGCAAGCTGTGCAGGTCCCACATTTATATGCATGCACTGTATTTACTGTTCTGAGTACACAACACAGAAAAACATCCATAACTAGTTTTATCAGGTAAGCTAGAAATCCTGTCTAGTCTTCACAAGCTAAATATGAGACTAAAATAGCCTCCCAATCAAAAGGATAACCATGAAGCACTTTTTAGTTATGTCTGAAATTTTAAAGGAAACATTCAACAATGTGCTGAGTTGGATGTAGATGGCATTACCTACACTCAGCCAGAAGAAACAGTAATCATGCTGGCCAAAAAATTCAGCTAAAATCTCATCCACTCATCACATCTGCTCACTCCCCATGAAATACTCCTACAATTCTTTTGTTGGTTATCAAAAAAGAACAGGTCATCACTGCACTGTCTAAAGCTAGACATATAACATCGATGGGGCCTGATAGAATCCTAAGGTACCTATTACATAGCTTGAAACATGACCTAGCAGACCCACTCAGATCTCTATTTAACCAAAGTCTCCAGACATGCTTTGTCCCAGTAGAGCAGAGGACAGCAGCAGTCATTTCTCTGAATAAGTGGGGACCATCAATTGACCCAGGAAACTACTAACTCATAAGTCTGACTACCTTCTTATGTAAGACTATGGAAAGGATAAGCATGGACTTGATTAACAATGACATAGAAAATCTCCAATATCTAGACCCAAATCAGTTTGGCTTCTTGCAGGGTCTTGCCTGCTCAATCTACTGGACTTCTTTTGAAGGTGTCCAAGGGCATAGATGAGGGTAAGACAGTGCATACCACCTACCTTGACATGGCCAAGGCATTTGACACAATACTCTATGATTTGGGCATTATAGATAATCTCACAAAATTGGGCATAAACATCTACATCACCAGATGGACGCATTTTTTTGGAGTAGGAGAATTCACATCCAGCAAATGGCCAGTCACTAGTGGAGTACCACAGGGCTCAGTGCTGTCTCCACTCATGTTTGGGGATATACTTTTCAGATGTCAAAGCAAATGTAGATGGCCTTTGACTGACCAAGTTTTCTGATGACTGAAAGTTGGATCAATCACTGACACCCCAAATGATGCTGATATCTGACAGAATGGTTTGACACAGAATAATGACTGGTGTCAGAGCCATGGCCTCAAACTAAATATGAAGAAGTGCATAATAATACCTTTTAGGAAATCAAATACCCCTGCAAATTGCAACATTGGTCATACCTCCCAAGAGTGGATTCAGTGGTGAGAGATATGGGTACTCAGATAGATAGTATTTGCAACTTTGACCACCATGGTTCCACAGGGGTGAGGAAATCCTTCTGTCTGGCTCAGCTTGTAAGTAAAGGCATGACATCCAAATCTGAGGATGTCATAGTATCCCTGCATTTGGCCCTCATCAGACCATAATCAAGTATAATGCACCCTTTGGTATGTACCTTGCCAGGCACCTGAAAAGTTGAAGCATTCTAAGAGATTTCTCACCAAAAAATACAGAGTATAACCAACATATCATCTATGGACTGACTAAAGGCTCTGTTACAGTATTATTTTCTTATTGATTACTGAGGGATGATCTATGCCTTACCTATAAGGCAGTCTCTGATCCAGCCCTGATGGGAATGTTGCATATTCACAAACCTAACTGTAAGAGGGTTACCCACTCAAATGATCTAAGACTGATCTATGACATGAATAGATCATGCTGAAGAGACAGATATATGTCCCAGAGATTGCCCCTCCTCTGGAATAAGGATCCTATTCATGTAAACAGAGCTCTTCCTGACCATCTTCAAACACAATCTGGACAAATGGATGGGAAGTCACAAATTCACTCCTGGGGTGGCACCCATGTTCCATAGGACAGAGGCAGTCTGTAAAAATCATCGGTACCCCATTTGCTGATACTTGCTATCTTTCCTTTAGGGAAAGACATTTGGGTAAAATCTATGTAAAACTGGCTAGGCATGTAAGGACTCTTGAGCAGTTAGTCTATCAATCTCTTATGAACTTATGAACCTTTGCCAATAAGTGATACCATTATATTCAGACAGGAAAAAATGCCAGATACATATGTCCTCCTTAATCCTATTGATGAGCCAAACCCTGTAGCGCTTCTACCTTTTCCCTTTCAATAAATTGGCCAATCTTTGCTGAAAGCTCTACCCAGGGAAAAAGCCTGACAAAAAAAAAAATAAATAAATAAAAATACCTAAAGTTGCAAAACATTTCATACCCTGACCTTCTGTACCTGCAAGAATCCACCTATGCTATCTCATAATTGGGGTAACTTGGAAGATAGAAGCCTAAAAGTGTCTGACTTCACATCCAGTTCTAAATCAAGAAATAATAATAACTTGGAAGGGCGTTTTTTATCCTTAGCCAACATGTACCCCCTGTATGAGTTATATTTCAGAAAAAAAACATGCCTTCCAGAATACCTACCATACCACTTCCCACAATTAAAAAAAAATCATCCAGGTAATGGACAGCACATTGGCAGTAAGCCCTATATTGCCACAGCTAGTGAAGAGTGGAACAACATTTTTTAAACATAGAGCACTCTGCACAACTCTCCATGGGTGTATTCATATCAATATAAAACCAACCATCGATAGATTTTCCCTGTTCCCTGTAGTAGCCAGTCATCAGCCTTATATTGGAAGCCATCAGAAAGCTGATTTTGTATTGAGTTTTACTAGCCAAAGGCCCAAGGAAATTTGAATCATCTTGGTGGCACCCTTCCAGAAGGCATGTTGAACTTGGGTCCTTTTTCAACTACTGCTGTCATTCACCAATGTTCCAGCTGGGAAGGAAAGATGATGGACAACCCTTACATTGGCCCTGTATAATTTTATTCACCAAGCCTGAAGAAAAAATTGAAATGGGAAAAATGTGAGTCAGAAAAATTGACCCATGATTCTTACAATCAAACTCACTTTATTAAGCATCTCAAAAAGTATGAGTCCCTTGCCAAGACCAAGTTATGACACTGTTGCAAACTTGAGGTGTTTTTTTCTTTTATTAAAAAACTCAAGAAAACCCTTCCAGTAACTTGTCATGCTTTGGGGTATTGGGGTAGTCTGCTGACAAACTGTCTCGTACCTGAATCTTAATGAGAAAACACAGAGACTTTTCTACACTGAAAGGTCTGAAAAGAATGACTGCCCTCCCCCACCACCTGAAAGGGAACCAACTTTCTTAGATATCATTTATGATGCCCAAATTGTCTGGTCTACCTCACCTACAGGTGAAAGTTTAACAGTTATCAGGCCATCCATAGCTCAACCTTTGACCACAAGGAGATTTTTGCCAGATCAGGAAAACACATGCAAAAATCCACCTGATGACTAATTGTGTGATCAACCATTATAGGTCCTACAAGCCTTAATCCTGTCCTTACCTTTGGTGGTACTAGGCAAAATTGAAACTCTGTGCTTGTTGATCATCACACCAGGTGTCTACATGTCTACCATCCCACCTTAGCATCCTATATATGGCCCTCATTTTCATAAGCCTCTGATCATACCATAGCCATAATACTCCTCTTCCTGTAGAATGCAGAGCTTCCCTAATGTTGAGTAAGTACATGTGGACTGAGAAAGCCTGATGGGGGTACTTTCTCAATTATAATAGCCTTGAAATAGAGGAAATTGGCCACCCAGTTATCTCAGTTGCAAATCCAGGCTTTCCCTATCTTCTTTTTATCCAAAGCTGTCAAAGCAAATAAGGTCCTTATTGCCCAAGACTTCTACATTCACGAGAAGATGTCCAGTAATGCAAGGATGTCAACACAGTCACCTTCTTTTTAATGGATGCAGTAATGTGAGGTTTAATAGCTAATCCTGGAAGCTGCAAAGGATCTGTGCCACACCCATGTAGTCATTAACAACCCCATGCAGATTATACAATGGCAAGTGGGAAAAGGAAGGAAAAATGTCACTTCCTTCTGCCTGTGAGTCAAGGATCACCCTGAAGGATCGAAACTG
This sequence comes from Protopterus annectens, assembly GCF_019279795.1. Lineage (NCBI taxonomy): Eukaryota > Metazoa > Chordata > Ceratodontiformes > Protopteridae > Protopterus > Protopterus annectens. The sequence continues at coordinate 1,480,227,878 of NC_056728.1, read as the reverse complement.
GGTTGAACCCAAACCCTTCTCAATAAGATGTTCAAATAATCTATTTCTATCATCATCCATTAAAGCATCCACACACTCCCACTGTACTCCTATGCCAAATGACCTGAAACTGTGCCTTCTTCTACAAGTTGACTCTAATATAAAGAGCTGGCTATAACACACCACACAACTGACCCCTGTATTATGTCTAATGACCTAATAATCCCAAAATACTAATGTATAATGATAGACTAGTTAACATTTTTTTTAAGTTAAAGGTATGGAGTCCATTGTGAGATTGAAAGACTACCATTGGAAAACTGTAGATGGCATCCTTAAATTAGAGCTACAATGGAATAGAAACCATACAAGTAATTTCCAAATTGCTGATTTACTCTAAATCCTCTCTTCTGGTTTAAGATAATTATAACTATATTAAATAAATAGCAACAAGCCCATAGCTTTAACTTCATAAATTGCTTAATCATAATACTTACTGCCCCAATTATGCCGACAGATAGTAAATACATTGACAGCTGATGCACAGCTGACAGAAAACTGCTGGTGGGAAACACAAACTGAAAAAAAGCAATGCTTGAAGTTACAGCCAAGTGAGGGAAAAGGCCACATGACAGATGACTGCCAAAACCAACCCTGACGAATAAGCATACTGTATCATAGCTCTGAACCACTTCCTGAATACTGTTTACACAAGAGAAGTTGACAAACTAATGTGTATTAAGATGAAAATTAAATTTGAAGGAACACGCTATAGGTCTAGCTATCGCCATTATTAGTAAGTGCACATAGACAGCATTCCTTCCAAAGTAACTAGTTTTAAATGGGATAAGGAAGAATCGTCCCTAAAAATCTATAAATCATGGAGAGATTAGAGTATTCATCATAATTACAAACTGGCAGCATATATCAATACTGTGCTTTCCCTCACCAAGAGTAATCAGTGAAAATGCGTCGCTTATCATAACAATCTCTCAGAATACATTATTCATGTTCTAAAAAATGAGCAATGATTCTTAGCAACATCACCATTTATTAATTATCAGTTCCCTTCAAAGAACACACACACATACACACACACACACACAGACACACACACACACACACACACACACACACACACACACACACACACACACACACACACAAACACAAAACAAAACAAAAAATATATAAAAGTTGCATGTACAGGGGTGAAACCCATAACACGTTAAACACGAACCATGCTACAATAGCCCCACACCCATTTATTTGGAAAAGAAATTGCTGAAAGCACTTACAATTGCCAAAAACTATGTACCCGTTTAATTCTAGAAAACAGACCATACAAGTGGCATTCATTCAATTTGCTTTGATCATTCATAACAGGTACAGAAACATGCATTGACCACAATTACTGGGTGAGTGCCACGAATCAAGAGACTACAAAAGTGAAAACAACCAAATGACTCATCTTAATTTAAGAAACTGACCAGATTTATGAGCACTTGCAGACATCTTGAAGGCAATTTAAGATAAGAGCTTTTTGTAATTTTTGTCATCTGATACAAATGTGGTGATCTCAGAAATGCAAGCTACATAGTTTTAGCACATGTCAATGATCAGTGTAGCTAATTTACTTTCACTATAATTCACGGCATGTATCTGGTAGTTAATAGAAAGGGGAAGCTTCTGCTTCAGTTTCATGTCATCTGTTTTAGTAATGGAGAAATGTAACTTTCCTGTAAAGTTGTAGCATTGTGAAGGTCAAAAATGCCATGAGGAAAAATGCATCTCACCAAGCCATTTCATCCACTAACAAACTGGTGTACTTTTTCTATTCCAGCAAAAAGACCTTTTCAAAACAAAGCAAAGCCTCTTAAATGGCATTAAAATACTTAACTATAAACACAGGTCAGTTAGATATCATCTTAATGTACTTTCTTGCCCATAATTACACCAAAACCTGCCCTACTCACTGCACAGTCCTAGCTATCTGTACTGTCACCATCTTATTTTCTCTGAATATGATGTGTCTATATACGAGTTACCTAAAAGAGGTATTTTTTTTAATCAAGCCTGGATTACTTGTATTTGTCAGTTGTTACACTGTACTTAAATTGTGCAAAATATCAGTCATTGTTTAATATATATAATTTGAGAATGTTGCATAAAGTATTGACCCCTGAGCTAATACAGGTGTGTAACGTGGCATATGATATCATAAATGGTGAGGGGATATTTCTGCTTTAGACATAGACACATTAACTAGAGAAGGGCACTACATTGTCATATTGCTTATTCTGTTGTCTCAGTGAATTTCATAGTCACACCTCTGAAATTTGCATTTAATTAAACACAAAGTCATGACTTTAAAGTGAATATGTCACATTGCTGTGTATATGTGTTCAGTACAATGATGACTGCTATATAATAATGGCAACTTCATTGCCAAAACCGCACTGTTTAACAGCAGGTGATGTGTCATGCATTATGTGTGTCAGTTCTTAGGTAGTTATTACTGCAATATACACTATAAAACTGTAATGATACATACCTGTTTTGCTGAACAAGTTAAGTGACACATCACATTTTGTACTGGAATGAAATTCTCTGTGTTGTTTACACAACATGCATAAGAAATTGCTGTGAGTGCTTTATGTTGTACATTAGACAGATGTTCAGGAAACACAGCCCAAGGAAATTTGCCTTTCATTAAAAATACATGCTAATTGCTCCATAAACAGAATATAGTTAAACATTCATAATTGATTACTTATGTCTGCAACTATTAATTAAAAAAAGGAATCCACTACATAAGTGAATACGTTTTGTATGTTGATTATTCTTAGTGGACTTTAGTCTTGTGTAATTAAATCAGGTCTTAAACCTCTCACTTGTATACTGATGGTTTCACTGGAAAGCATTCAAGCTATTGAAATGTGTGTTTTTTTTTTTTTTTTTGGGCAATTGAAGTCAAGAATACTTATCTACCTTGCACTGAAAACCTCTGTAGCTATCAATACATCTGCATTTGTGTTCACGTCATAGTCTGGCATATATATCCTACATATTCTGTTGGGCGCTTGGTGGTATTTTGGATTACTAATAGCATAAATATGAAACCTTAGCCAAGAAGCAATATTTACTTTTTCAGATGACATTATATTTTTGTAGAGTTGAATGCTAGTGATCTGTTTGAATGCTGTGACTTCTTCTGTAACCCAGATGCATAGTCAGATCAGATCTGAAACCTGAATATTTCTCATTTGATGAAATTAAATAAATGCAATACTACAAACAGTATTATTATTTTGTACTAAACTTGTTAGACATCAATCAATATATCTATTTACATTATTATATTAACATTATTTTACATTTGTACATCTGCCACTAAGTATTCTGTCCATTTGACATATAGTATCTAGGTCTATGCTTGAAAAAATAGGATCTTTACACAAAGCAACAAAGTAAAGGCACAACAATCCAGGTTATTAAAATTAATTTTGTCACATGTCACTTAACAATAATGTCAGTGAAGCAAAAGGTAGCATACTTTCCTTGCATATTTTCCTGAGATCATATAAACATTTGACATATATGCTATTTTCCCATTAATGAAGAATTCACCAGATAAACTTTTTTCCCTAAATGCTAACCTGTCTGTCCTCTGCATAAGACATAGTGCATTGATTTCTTTTATTAAACCATCCCATGCCTTATCACTAGATGTTCCCAATTTTTTTCCTAGCAAATACACATCATTCAAAAATACACCTCCCCCAATTTTCACCACGTTGACAAAACTCTCACTTTTAATTTTAAACATGGTCATTTCCAATTCCTTTAAATTCAATTCAGACAAACCAGCACTTCCCTCATCCATAGTTTGTTTTTAGCAACTACAACTATGTCATCTATGTATGTCAGAACTATTGGAATCACCACCTCCTTTTGTGTCACACAACTACAACTATGTCATCTATGTATGTCAGAACTACTGGAATCAACACCTCCTTTTGTGCCATATCTAACATCTTTCATTTTATGAGCTACTTCACTCAATATAACATTCATTTCGAATGCAAATAATAATCCACTCATGCAACATCCTTGTCTTATACCACAGCTCATGCATATTTCTTATTTCTGCCACTCATTCACTAACAGTCTCACTCTATTATTTTGATATCCTGAACATACACACTCTCCCAATTGCCTTACATATTTCATATATTTCTATCGAATTCCACAAAGCATCATCTGGTATTGTACCAAATACCTTGCTAATATCACCTCCCTTAAGTTTCACATCCTCTTTTTTGCTTATAATGTCATCCACAGTTTCATACAAAACCAGTAACAATTCTTGACACCCCTTCCATCTTATAGCAATTATACTTTCATCCTTAATATCCCTCATCCATCATTCCATTCTCCTCTGTATTATTCTTATAAAAATGCATAATCTCTGCTATTTAATGTGATGGGTCTCCACTTTTTATTTCATTCTTTTCATCTTTCTTTCATATAAATTTTAAAATCCCACAGCATGCCTCTTCATAAACTTCACTAATAGTAATTTCTTTTTCAAATTCTTCATTAACTCATTCTGGATTTTTTTCACTTTTCATTTTCTCTTATTTTCTTTGTTTTTATCTTATAAATATTCCCATATGCTGTACTACAATATTCATAATTTGCTCTTGTGTTCTTTTTACCTGTCCTTTTACATTTCTCATTTCATTCATACTAATTTCCTCCTTTAGTATTTTACTCGAATATGCAGATACCCCCTCTTTTCTCTCTTGTAAATAATAAATCTGCCTAAACAGTAATTCCTTATTTTTTCTTGATTTTTGTTACATATTTCTTTTTCCACATCATAATACTCTTTTGTATTATTCTTGAAATTCTCTAATACTTTTCTATACATTTTCGCATACTTCACTTTCTTTCTCTTTCTTACATGATTCTGCCAATAACACTTTTCATGCTACTTTTCACATTCAAGCCACCATTAGACAAATTTTATAGACGCCCTTCTTAGTTATTTAATCCTTAACTGCAATACTTCCCACTTACCAGTTTCATCACATAATTTCTCATTTATTCTTTTTTATTCCCTTTCCTATTTTAAAATAATCCTTCTTTCATCACCTCCATCCATATTATTAAACAATCTGAAAAATGCATCAGTACTTTATCACTGTCTGCTATGACCAAACCTTCTGATAATATAAAATAAACAATTTCAGATCCAAGTGCTCTCTTGTGTAAGTCCATCGACTTTAACTCCACACCACTAATTTATCACAATTTATAACTTCTTGTATTTTTTAACATCTTTCTCTTCATATTTTCCCCTAAATCACAGTTAAAGTCCCTTGCTATTGAAATTTCTTTGTTAACCACCAATATTCTAATAATTGATGAAACAGATTATCTCCTCTCTTGCTATTTGTATATGCATACAATGCCATAATTCCAAAAATGTGTTATCTCCACATGATATTCAGTTAACATTCCCATCCTTACCAACATTACCAATAATATTTTAACTGTGATTTTTTTTTTGTTACACAAAACAGCCACCCCAAGGCAACATTCAACTCAATTCGATATTTTATTTCCATTCTACAATTTTTTTCTGTTTACCATCTTTCTTTACTTGTCAGGAATCTCAAATCCTGTAAAAGAATAACATCCACATCACATTCAGCACACCATTCATTTGTTTCTGTCCTTCTTACAGTGTTAATAATACTATTCACATTTATTGAAAGTACTCTAAAAATGATGCTTTTCTTTCTTTTTAAGTTTAAGGGAGGTATGGTTAAGTTTTCTTATTTTTACTCTTTCCCCACTTGAATATTTTTTTCCTGAGTTTATATCCTTGATCAGATAAAATAAGCAACAACCAGATGTATCAGATGAAGGTAAAATAAGTGGCAAACCAAGTCAGAGGAAACAATGAACTGAAGTAAAAAAGAAACACTGCACTTAGAAATGCAAAGTACTTTTAATAAAGAACAAAAAGCAAAGCTTCCAGGTAAAAACCTTTGCTCAGTGCTGAATAGAAGCAATTTAAACAAATCAATTTATGTAATAATTAAATTCAGAAACATATGACACAGCCAACCCATAAAAGTATTAGAATCAATTAAAATAATTAAAAATACTAAAGCTAAATATTCACATATAATGTCAACATCAATTTCAGAGCAATGTAATTGCATCTCTTTCTTAATTGAAATAGGTTTGAATAGAAACATACTGTTTACACCAGGCTTTATGTCTGCCTGCAATATTAAAATACAATTATATTCACTAAGTTCAACTTCATTGTTAACATCTCCCCCTCTGATATGTTTATATTTAATATCAATTACCCTGAATTTAAACTCATGGTCTGGCCTGGCTTCTAAAATATGTTTAGGCAAAGCGATTGCCTGTATGTTCCTCTATATGTTCTATCACTCGATCCTATAATTTATAACTTCATTTTCCCACATAAAAAGAAAGACATTTAATACAAGGACTCAAATAAACTATGTTCATAGAATTGCATCTTGCTAGGCAATTAAATTCATACATGTTCTCAGGTACAGGATGTATGAAGGTATTATCAGAAATAATATCTCAACAACTGCTACAGTTATGACAAGGAAATTAAAATTAAAATACAATTATATTCACTAAGTTCAACTTCATTGTTAACATCTCCCCCTCTGATATGTTTATATTTAATATCAATTACCCTGAATTTAAACTCATGGTCTGGCCTGGCTTCTAAAATATGTTTAGGCAAAGCGATTGCCTGTATGTTCCTCTATATGTTCTATCACTCGATCCTATAATTTATAACTTCATTTTCCCACATAAAAAGAAAGACATTTAATACAAGGACTCAAATAAACTATGTTCATAGAATTGCATCTTGCTAGGCAATTAAATTCATACATGTTCTCAGGTACAGGATGTATGAAGGTATTATCAGAAATAATATCTCAACAACTGCTACAGTTATGACAAGGAAATTAAAATTAAAATACAATTATATTCACTAAGTTCAACTTCATTGTTAACATCTCCCCCTCTGATATGTTTATATTTAATATCAATTACCCTGAATTTAAACTCATGGTCTGGCCTGGCTTCTAAAATATGTTTAGGCAAAGCGATTGCCTGTATGTTCCTCTATATGTTCTATCACTCGATCCTATAATTTATAACTTCATTTTCCCACATAAAAAGAAAGACATTTAATACAAGGACTCAAATAAACTATGTTCATAGAATTGCATCTTGCTAGGCAATTAAATTCATACATGTTCTCAGGTACAGGATGTATGAAGGTATTATCAGAAATAATATCTCAACAACTGCTACAGTTATGACAAGGAAATGTCCCACAACTATTAGGTACCTAATTTTTTTATGTTCTAACTTGAAGTCTTTATAACATATCCTTCTTTTCAAGTTTTTATAATTTCTATATGAGAACCTGGGTTTATCATCCAGTATGATTGCCAGTTCAGGCATAGCTCTCAGAATACTCCAATACCATACATAACTCACTTAACATCATAGGTCCTTCTATTACATGTGGTCACATATCTAATATTGTTTTCCAGTATGTGTCTACTATTATTTAACATTTGTACATTACCCATTTCTTCATTACCAGAATCTTTAAGGAAAGGTCTAGCAGTATCCCCCCTATTATTAGATACTTAATTCGTTACTCCCTGTATTAATGCAATTTCATAACCTCTTTCAAGAAATTCCAGAGCTATCTCATCCATCTATCTCTTATACATATCTTCATTAGTAGTTAATCTACCTGGAATTTTAATATACACTGGAATACCTGTAACGCATCTACCCCTAGAAACCACATAAATCTCCATGGCTACTCACAGCTAATCAAAACCCCTACTAAAACTGACAAAAAAACAAACAAAGAGTCAGTACTATACTGGATCTTAACTAGCCATCCCAATACCGTACAGATCTCTGGCTGTCTACCAGACAGTGTCAGTGATCACCTTCCAACTTTTCTTCTCAGACAACTATTAAACCCCTCTAAAATCCCAAAATACCATCAATTATGCAACAACAAAAACTTCAGTGCTCTAGAATTTACAACTTTAGTTAGAAATTGTCACTGGAACCAAATAAACCTTCTCCCTCTAGATGAAGCAGTACATTACTTTAACACCACCTTTATCAGTATCCTAAATCAACTAGCTCCCCCCAAAACCTTATGGATCAAATCTAACTATACTCCCTGGCTTACTAAATCAACCAGATCTTTACTAAAAATAAAAGACAAAGACTGGGATAAATTGGCTAAGGAACAAAACACCACAAACCATTAAAAATGCCTAGAACTTAGAAACTCAGTCAAAAAACAAATCAGGCAAGACAAAAAAGATTACTATAATAACATCCAAATCAAACATCAGAAAAATCCCCAAAGGTTTTGGTCTGCCATTAATAAAATATTGCACTCAGACCACACTGCCACTCCAGCCCCAAACTGTGTCTATATTACATAATCAAACTTTAAAAGTTTGAATGTCATATGGTCAACACCATATGATCGATGTTTTAAAAGTTCGAAAATGTAATTAAAAAACAAAAACAAAGAAAAAGCCTACCTGAATAGTTTAAGCGAGGTGGGGGGCAAGCAGCCCTGTAACACCACCCACCCTCTTTACCACCCACCCTCTTTAAATATACTAACTCCAAGATCACACTACAGTGTAGAAAAGGGAAATCTTCCCATTCTGCACTGTACAGAGATCTCCATTGACACGTTTGAACTTTTAAAAGTTCAATCATATGGTGTCGACCATATGATGTTTGAACTTTTAAGAGTTCTACAACATGATAAAAACCTTCACCAAACCTACCCAATTCCAAGGATGACATTCCAACCCAGTTTAACAAATACTTCACAGAATCCATATTAAACCTTATAAATACTAACTCCACTGTCACCCCCCACCAAGTAACAATCCTAACTGCTTTCAATTCCATCCAGTCTCTACTACTACCATAAAAAAAAATATATTAAAAAACTCAAGCCAACTAATTTGGCCGCAGACAAGCTACCAGCAGAATATCTGGAATTAGTCGCTGATGCCATCTCAGTCCCCATGACCATCTTAATTAATCATTCTATCACTGAAAATAAAACACCAAAACTTTAGAAAATAGCACATATAATTCCACTTCACAAAGGAGGTAACTCTAAAGACCTTTGTAACTGTCGTCCCATAGGCATACTGTTCCCCCTTTCAAAAATCTTGGAAAAATGCATTCATACACAACTGCTAGAATACCTGTTAACAAACAATCTCTTAACTCCCACCCAACACAGTTTCTGCCCTAATCATAGCACCACTATAGCACTGATGAGTTTTACCAATACCAGTAACCAATTTCGTACTGAAGGAAATCTAGTCTCCTCAACTTTTCTGGATCTGTCAAAGGCATTTGATACTGTATCCCATTCAAATCTCTTAAATGCCATAGCTGATTTAAGCCTCAGCCAGACAACCCTAGCCTGGTTTAAAGACTGTCTGGATGGCTATCAACTACCAGTATTATGGCAACAAAACATCTATCCTCTTCTTCCTGTAACCTTAGGAGTCCCACAGCATTAAATCTTTGACCCAGTCCTCTTCTCAATCTTCGCTAACAAATTTCATACAGCTACAAAAGGTTTCACACTCATACAATATGCAGACAATTGAACCTTTATATGCACTGCTCCTACCCGCCAACAACTAGAACACATTACTCAACAGCCATTTGCAGCTATTGAAGTTTGAACTAATACCCAAATAATTTTGAATCCCAAATAAACACAGCTAATCCTATTTCACCCTACTAGAGCCCATTACACCCCCAGAATTAAAAATTATCTCAGTAAATAATACCATTATAACTCCAATTCCCAGTACTAAGATATTAGGGGTTGCAATTGACCAGAATTTGCTATTTGATGCTCATATCAAACAATCCATTTAAAAAGTACTTAAATGATTAGGGTGCATCCACAGGAGTAAACACTATCTCACAGCCGAAACCAGAGTTACTATTGTTAGAGCTCACCTTACCTCAACCTTACTTTAAGCATCCCCAGTCCTTACCAACATTAGAAAGGCTGATATTATAAAACTAGAAACCTGTTATAATAAAATAGCAAAATTCACAACAGGTACCAACTATAGATCCCACCACTGCCACTATGTTAAAAAAGTTTTATGGCTTGAATTCCCCTTTTTGCTAAAGTACATCCTGCTCAAAATGGCCCAACATATTATAAACCAGTCTGAAAAAACTCCAGCCCTAAAGAACATACTAACAAACTACTCCAATAAATGTCTTCTTCGCCCTAGCAATAAGGCACTATTAGAAATAACAAACAGCAAAAAAAATCATGCTGGAGATTCCCTATACTCCTGTTACATTGCAAAAGACTGGAACAGTTTTCCATTACACATCAAAACAAATACTAATACAGAACCATTCAAAAAATTACTAAAAGCCCATCTATCTACCTCATGGATATGCCCATGTACTGAACCAGGATAAAGAAGTTCTAAATTGAAAATAACCATGACACCATCTAACTCATACTATACTAGATAAATACTTTTAAAAAGTTCATACTTCTAGTCTCTTCTACTACCATCCAATGTAGTTTAAGTAAAATCCCTTCTAGCCCCATCCCTGGAACCTCACTACATACTTATCAAACATATTTACTTCTAGTTTCCTCTTTTCTCCCTCCACATATCTCTTATTTAACAATCCCATAGCCTATGCACACAGCTATTGACTAATCTGGTAAAGCCTGCACTAAAGTAACCAGCTGGAATAGAACTACTTATACAACTTTTTCTTCTCCTCAATAATAACCTTAGCTACTAGTCTGTCTTTTTTATACCCTGTCTAATAATCCATGAACTGTAACAAGTTTTTCTTCACAAAATGACATGTAACTTTTTTTTATTGTTTCTCTCATAAAATATTATCTAATATGCTAAATGTGTTAACTTCTAATTTGTAAAATTGTTAAGTTTTAATTCTTTGTATGTCTTGAAGCTTTTCTCTCTGGGCCTCCACTGAAAATGGACATGGTGCCCAGTCAGACGTTCCTGGTAAACAAATGTAAAATAAATAAACAAATAAATAATAATACTAACTCTCATCAGCTGAGCTTTTACAATCCCATTAAAAACATGGGGTGCATGCATGCTTTGCCTGTGGTTATATTAATTTGCATGCAATTCTTCCCTCTATATATATATATATATATATATATATATATATATATATATATATACTCGTATGTATTGTTCCTTCATTTTTAAGTAGGCTTACATTTAAAAAATTTGACTGTCAGAACAAGTCATTTTAATCTTCAAAAAATCTGTCATTGCATTAAGATATTATACATATTCACATAGTGTATCTCTATTGTCTCCCCAAATTAAAACGCAATCATCTACAAAGCGTCAGTAGAAAAAGATTTATATATACTCGTATGTATTGTTCCTTCATTTTTAAGTAGGCTTATATTTAAAAAATTTGACTGTTAGAACAAGTCATTTTAATCTTCAAAAAATCTGTCATTGCGTTAAGATATTATACATATTCACATAGTGTATCTCTATTGTCTCCCCAAATTAAAACGCAATCATCTACAAAGCGTCAGTAGAAAAAGATTTTGGAATTCAACACATTCCTGTCACTAGATATGAATTCAGTTTCCCACTCATTTAATACCAAATTGGCATAGGTGTTTGCTATAGGTGAACCCATAGCAACACCAGATGTTTGTAAGCAGTGCTGATTCTCAAAAAAAAAAAAAAAAAAATTTTTTTGTTAAAATAACTTCCAATAATTGACATATATTTTCAATATCCCTCCCTCATAAATCTGTGTTAACACATAAAAAATCCTGTATGGCATTCTTGGTTACTACTGTAAAGAGTGAGTTGATGACAAGGGTAGGAAAGATGAAAGCAGTCACAGAATTAACACAATGCCATTAATGAAGCTTTGTCAGAAACTTGCCAGTGTCTCTAATGTAACTCTTACAACAAATCAGATATTTACTCAAAACGGATTGTAAGTACATAGAAATAGGTTCCATGACCCACCCTCTTCCTAAGACAATGGGTCTCTAAGGAAGGTTGGTCAGGGATTTATGCATTTTTTGGTAATCTGAATAATATCAGAGTTACAGGACAAGGAACAGTAAAAAATGCAGATATCAATCGAAATATTACTATTCAATTGCATTTCATATATTAACATATTTACATCTGAGATATACTTCTTAATATCCAAAAACTAATTTGGTGGAAAGTAGATTCATTAGATAAAAAACATACATATAGATATTGTAATCATGCCTGTTCATAAGAACAATAGCCCCCCCCCCCCATGTCTGCTTCCTTGACTATTAATTCATTATCACACTCTAGAGGCTGGAGGGCTTTTTGCTCATTAAGAGTTAGATTATATTTCTTATATCTATCTTTACAGTCATACAAAGCTCTAAGTTCCTTATCACAAATATCATAAAAGACTTAAATAATAGAAGAACTATTCTATATAAAAGTGCATAATGTCTTATGTTTGTTTGTACCCCAGAAAGACATTTTGGTGAAAATCTAGTTAAGCTTCAGGTTTCTAGTAAAAGCTTTAAAGTCTGTAAGTGCATCAGTAATACTGTCTCACCCACTAGGAATAAAAAGAAGAACCTTTTGTAAAAGTTTAATGTTCATTAAGGTTAAGATAAAATCAGATAAGTTGACTATACCTTCAAGGCTCTGTTGCTTCACTTGAGGCGAGTCAATTTGCTATGTATCTGTGAGCCACTGTGTTTCCTTGTTTACCCTTTTTTGGCCTTCCTTTGGGATGAATGACCTCTGGATTGAGTATACAACCATTGCTCTATCTTCTCCGGTAAGTTCACACTTATTGGATTCGCACACTGAAAAAAAAAACATTCTTTGAGAACTCCCATACATATTGATTGGTCATTCTATTACCTCATCAGCCAACAATTGTAAGGATTTAAAGCTTCTTCTCCATTAGTCTGAGCTGCTGCATTCAAATGTTGATTGGGCATATTCTCTGCCCATGTGGGCTCTATGTTATTCACCGATGTAAGTGTGGGTGAAGAATTATTCATTAGTGGCTGTATAACAGAAACATTCTGCTCCTGTTTATTGCCCTAATTCAGGAATGAGCTTGCTGATTAGATGTATTAAAACTTTTTTGTATGTTTTCTTTGAAAGTATCTAGTTCATACATTGCCCCTATTAGGTTCATAGGTTCATACTAGGCTAACTGCCCTAGGGCATTTATAAGCCTAGCCAGAGTGTGTGTGGCTTTCACCACCCCTTAGGATGAGAATACTATACCCATTAGTTTGCTGTGCCTCTGTCCAGCAGTGATACAGAGATGATTCCCGGGGTAAACCTACGATCTCCCATCCACTCATCAAGATTTCTCTTGAACAGAGTCAGTCAGGGCTCTGCCTCACATGGACTGGGATTCTGTTCCATAGTGTAGGGAGTCTCTGGGTGATGAATCTGTCCCTCCAGCACATCCTATTTATATCCGTGTTGAGGTTTAAGTCTCTTGCTCTCGTGGCTCTGGTGGATTTGGATTTTTTGAGGTGGAGCATGTCCATTAATTCCGAGTTGGACATGGTCTTGTATGTCAGGCACAGATCACCTCTGAGCAGACGGTATGCGACTGAATAGAGCTGGAGTTTCTTCAGTCGGGCATCGTATGACATATGTTTGAGCCCCTTTATCCTTTTGGTGAGGAACTTTTGGGGTCTTTCCAACTGCTGCAGGTGTCTGGTAAGGTACATTCCGAATGGGGCATTGTACTCAATCATTGGTCTGATAAGTGAAGAGTACAGGGGTACAATGACCTCTCCTGATCTGGATGTGAATCCCTTCATGATCAGGTGGGCAATGTAGAAGGTCTTCCTAACCACTTTGGCAAAGTGAGTGTCAAAAGAGAGGTTACTGTCAACCTGGGTCCCCAGGTCCCTGATAACTTCTTCCGTGTTTAAAGGATTACCACCTATGTGGTAATTAGGGGTTACCTTGTTTTTCCCAAAGGGTATGACTATACATTTTTTGGCATTTAGCTTAAGGCCATAGCTCTGGCACCAGTTATCCATTTCTATGAGACCTCTCTGGAGGATGTCTGTGTCTGATGGAGTGTCAATTATGGTGCCCAGTTTGCAGTCATCTGCAAATTTTGTCAGCCACAATCCCCCTATGTTTGCCTGCACTTCAGAAAAATAAATGCCGAACAAGAGGGGGCCCTGGACTGAGCCCTGTGGGACACCGCTCGTGACCGGCTTAGAGTCTGACATGGCACCAGCAACTCTAACCCTGTGTGTTCTGTCCTTGAGCCAGTTTGCAACCCATCTTGTGACATACGGGTTTACATCTAAGCTGGTGAGCTTTTCTATGATGCCCGAGTGGGGTATTGTGTCGAACGCTTTTGCTAGGTCAAGGTAGGCTGTGTGAACTGCCTTACCCTCATCAATGGCCTTAGTGACTGTTTCGAAAAAGTCGACCAAGTTCAAGAGGCAGGATCTGCCCTTGACAAAGCCAAATTGGGTAGGATCCAGTGTCTGTAGGTCCCCAATGTCTTTATTTATGAGTTCCATTATGATCCTCTCCATAGCTTTGCAGACAAGGCTCGTCAAGCTTATGGGGCGGTAATTTCCAGGGTCCGTAGAAGCACCGCCTTTGTGGAGTGGGACCACAGTTGCCGCATGCCATTCTTTGGGTACGTATCCTGTAGTAAGGCTAAGATTAAACAGCAGCCTTATGTGTGGGTTTAGTTTCTCATTGAGTTCGTGTAGCACACAGCCGGGGACACCGTCCGGTCCCATTGATGCTGTGTTTTTTGCTTTAGAGAGCAGCTCTCACCTGGGCATCTGAGATGTTTGGGAGGCTAGACTCTGGTGGGATAGATATTTCTCCTTTTGGGGGGGAGGGAGGGGAGAAATTTGCACTGAACCTGTCTGCCAGTATGTTGGCAATGTCTGTGGGTTCAGTGATTTTTTTATCATTTTGGACTAATTCTGAGCATATCTGGGAGTTTCCACCCAGGTTTCTAACATAGCTAAAGAAGGCTTTATGATTGTCTTTTGTGTCATTAGCGATTTTTCTCTCAAAGTTGGCCTTGGATGATTTTATGAGTGATCGTAGTTTTTTGCTAGTATTGATCAGAGATGCCTTCCCTTTTAGGGATTTTGCTCTGTCATGTAGTAGCTTTCTCCTCTTATTGTAGAGTTTGTTTATGGCTGGGGTCCACCAGACCGGGCGCCTGCCTTTGGTGGAAGCTATTGATATATTCTATGATCTTTTAATCTGTAACTCTTTCGGCCAAGAAAAGATATTACTAATTCTAAAATCATTTATGTCCCTGTCCCATTTACATCTTTTAATAGCTTCAAGCGTATGATCTAAACTAGTCAATATGCCCAGCATTTATTGATAGTTTTATATGCAGCTTTTAAAAGATGGCATAGCAATCAGTTCACTTTCTTTCTGCATAATTTCTGTCATTAATTCCTTCTCTATATTGGTGAAAAAGTCATTCATAAGTGACATGCAATCGGCACCGAACTTCATATTTAGCTACTGCCATTTCTTTAAGAGTTCACAGCATGTATTTGTGTATGCTGGCATCTTGAATATTCATAGTCCTCAAGGTAAACCCAAGCTCCAAATAAGCTAAAAAGCTTCAGCATTGCCATTGGAGCTTCTTAAAGGTTTGTACCTTTTTCTCAAGATAGTTGATGCATTTCTCAAAACTATCATTTTTGTTGGTTAATGGATTCCTTATTTTGGACTTCAGAGGCAGGTAGATGCTGCAATAATAAAATTGTCCAGTTTCATCAAAACATCATGAAAAGTGTTACTTACGACAGGAACAACCACCTCATTCCTCTTCCATTGTAGGCTTTGTCATGCTTCAATAGTACAAAGCACTCAAAAATCATCTAAAAATAAGCAAACAACCAGATGTTTCAGACAAAGGGACAATAAGTGGCAAACCAAGTTGGAGGAAACAATGAACCAAAGTAAAAAATAAACTCTGCACTTAGAAATGTCCAGTACTTTTATTAAAAAAAAATAAAAAGCAAAGCTTTCAGGTTAAAACCCTTCCTCAGTGCTGAATAGAAGCTGTTTAAATAAATCAAGTTATAAAATAACTGAATGCAGAAACACGACACAACCAACCTATAAAGTATTAGCATCAATTAAATTATTCAAAACACTAAAACTAAATTTTCACAAATAACATCAACATTCATTTAATAATGATGTAATTGCATCTGTTTCTTAATTAAAATAGGTCTGATTATAACCATACTATTTATACCAGACTTTATGTCCACATGCAGTCTTAAAATCCAATCGTATTCACTAAGTTCAAGTTCAATGTTAACATTTCCCCCACTGATGTCTTTATACTTAATATCAATTAACTGAATTTAAACTCATGGTCTGGCCCAGCTTCTAAAATAAGTTTAGCCAAAGAGTTTGTCTGTATGCTCCTTTGTATATCTGATTTATGTTCTATCACTCGATCCTTTAATTTACGATTACATTTTCCCACATAAAAAGATGGATATTTAATACAAGAACTCAAATAAACTACGTTCATGGTATTGCATGTTGCTAGGGAATTAAATTCATATATCTTCTTAGTTACAAGATGTATGAAGGCATTATCAGAAATAATATCTCTACACCAGCTACAGTTATGACAAGGAAAAATCCCACATCTATTAGGTACCCTTTTTATGTTCTAACTTGAAATCTTTATAACATAACCTTCTTTTCAAGTTCTTACAATTTCCATATGTGAATCTGGGCTTCCTACCGATCATCCTCATCAATTCTAGCATAGCTTTAAGAATTTTCCAGTCATTGGTGCTTTTATTATATGTGGTCACATGTCTAATAGTGTTAGCCAGTATGTGCCTACCATTATTTAATAATTGTACATCATTAACCATTTCTTCATTACCAGAATGTTTAAAGAAAGGACTTGCAGTATTTCCAAACCATTTACAAAGCATCAGTAGAACAATACTTTGGAATTCTAGGTGTTGCTATGGATATAACCATAGCAAATAACATTGCCAATTTGGTATTAAATGAGTGGAAAACTGAGTTTATATTAAGTGATAGGAATGTGTTGAATTCCCAAGTATTGTTCTACTGATGCTCTGTAGATGATTGCTTTTTAATTTGGGGAGATAATAGAGATACACTATGTGAATATGTAGAATATCTTAATGCAATGAAAGATTTTTTAAACTTTAAAATGACTTCTTCTGCAGCCAAACTGTCTTTTTAGATGTAAGCCTACTTACAAAATGAAGGGACAATAGATGCAACTATATATTGGAAGAAGTGCATGTAAATAAAGACCAATGGGGATGAAGCTTTAAAATCCTTACAATTGTTGGCTGATAAGGTAAAAGAATGACCAATAAATATGAATGGGATTAATCAAAAAATGGCTCTTTTTTATTCTGTGACTCCAATAAGTGCAAACTTAGCAGAGATGATAGAGCTAGAGTCATACGATCAATCCAGAGGACTTTCATTCCAAAGGAAGAATGAAAAAAGGTCAGAAAGAAAACAATGTGGCTTGTATATGCACAGCAAATCAACTCGCTACAAGTGAAGCACCAGAAACTTGAAGTTATATTCAACTTATCTGATTATGTCTTAACCTCAGCAGACATAAAATTTTTACAAAAGGTCCTTCAGTTTATTCCTAGTGGGACAGACGGTATTAATGATGCACTTACAGACTTAAACACTTTTACTAGAAACCTGAACCTTAAGTTAATTTTCTGAAATATATCTGTCTAAGGTATGGACAAGTGTAAGAAATCAATTACTTTTATACCAAATAGTTCCCCTACTATTTCAGTCTTTCATGATATTTGTAAAAAGAACCTTAGAGCTTTGTATTACTGTAAAGATAGAAATAAGAAATATAATATAACTTTTTATGAATAAAAAGCCCTCCAAACTCTAGAGTGTGATAATTATGTAATAGTCAAGGAAGCAGACAAGTGGGGTGCTATTATTCTTATGAATAGGCATGATTACAGTATGTATATGTTTGAGTTTTTATCTAATGAATCTACTTTTCAACAAATTAGTTTTTTGAATATTAAGAAGTATATCTCAAATGTGAATATGTTAATATATGAAATACAATTGAATAACAATATTTCCATTGATCCTTTCAATTTTTTTATTGTTAATTGTCCCATAACTCTGATATTATATGAATTACCCAAAATTCTTAAATTCCTTACCGACCCTCCAATGAGACCCATCGTCTTAGGAAGAGAGTGGGTCACAGAACATATTTCTATATATTTAGAATCCATTCTGAGTAAATATCTGATTTGTGGTCGGAGTTATATAAGGGACACTGGCAAATTTCTGACAAAGCTTCAAAAATGACACAATATTAATTCTGAGATTGCTTTTAACCTTCCTACCTTTGACATCAAGTCATCCTTTATGGTAATACCCAATGAATATGGTTTGAATGCCATATGAGATTTTGTATGAGTTAACACTGATTTCCAGTGGAGGAATATTTAAATTATATGCTGATTATTGGAAGTTCTTTTAACTAAAAATGTTTTTTTTTTTAATTTGAGAACCAACCCTACTTACAAACTGCAGGTGTTGCTATGGGTATACTCCTAACAAATATATATGCCAATGTGACATTGAATGAGTGGGAAACTGAGTTCATATTTAGTGATAGGAATGAGTTGAATTCCAAAGTATTATTTTACCAAAGCTTTGTAGATGATTGCTTTTTAATTTGAGAAGATAATAGAGAAAAACTATGTGAATATATAGAATATCTTAATGCAACAACAGTTTTTTTTAAGTTTAAAATGACTTCTTCTGCAGCCAAATTGTCTTTTTAGATGTAAGCATACTTAAAAATGAAGAAACATTAATTATAGGTATATATTGGAAGAAATGCATGCAAATAAAGACCAATGAGGATGAAGCTTTAAAATTCTTAACAATTGTTGGCTGATAAGGTAATAGAATGACCAATCAATATGAATGGGATTGGTCAAAGAACAGGCGCTTTTTTCAGTCTCTGAATCCAGTAAGTGTGAAATTACTGGAGATGATAGAACTAGAGCCATGTACTCAATCCAGAGGTCTTTCATCCCAAGGGAAGAATGAAAAAAGGTCACAAAGAAAACATTGCGGTTGTAGATACACAACAAAGTAACTCGCTACAAGTGAAGCAACAGAAACTTAAAGGTATATTCAACTTATTTGATTACGTCTTAACCTCAGCGGACATTAAACTTTTACAAAAGGGCCGTCAGTTTATTACTAGTGGGACAGACAGTATTAATGATGCACTTACAGACTTAAAAACTTTTACGGAAACCTAAATCTTAAGTTAATTTTCTGTAAAACATCTGTCTAAGGTACAAACAAGTGTAAGAAGTCAATTACTTTTATACCAAATAGTTCCCTTACTATTTCAGTCTTTCAGGATATTTGTGAAAAGGAACTTAAAGCTTTGTATGACTGTAAAGATAGAAACAGGACATATAATCTAGCTCTTAATAAATAAAAAGCCCTCCAAACTCAAGAGTGTGATAATGAAGTAATAGTCAAGGAAGAAGGCAAGTGGGCTGCTATTGATCTTATGAATAGGCATGATTACAATATGTATATGTTTGAGTTTTTATCTAATGAATCTACTTAATTGTTTTGGATATTAAGAAGTATATCTCAGATGTGAATTTGTTAATATATGAAATACAATTGAATAACAATATTTCCATTGATCTTTTACTGTTTCTTGTCCAATAACTCTGATATTATATGAATTACCAAAATAGTTAAATTCCTTACAAACCCTCCAATGAGAACCATCATCTTAGGAAAAGAGTGGGTCACAGAACCTATTTCTGTGTATTCAGAATCCATGCTGAGTAAATATCTGATTTGTTGTCAAAGTTTGTATAAGGGACACAGGTGAGTTTCTAACAAAGCTTCATAAATGGCACCATATTAATTCTGGGATTGCTTTTAATTTTGCTACCTTTGACATCAAGTCATTCTTATTGGTAATACCCATGAATATGGTCTGAATGCCTTATGGGATTTTTTTATGAGTTAACCCTGATTTCCAGTAGAGATATATTGAAATATATATGCCAATTATCGGAGGTTGTTTTAACTACATTTTTTTTTAATTTGGAAAATCAACCCTACATACAAACTGCAGGTGTTACTATGGTTACTCACCTAGCATATAGCTATGCCAATTTAACACTGAGTGAGTGAGAAACTGAATTCATATTTAGTGATAGGAATGTGTTGAATTCGAAAGTATTGTTTTACCAAAGCTCTGTAGATTTATTTTTAATTTGGGGAGACAACAGAGATATGCTACAGGAACATGTTGAATATCTTAATGTGATGAAAGATTTTTCAAAGTTTAAAATGACTTCTTCTGCAGACAAACTGTCTTTTTAGATGTAAGCCTACTTAAAAATGAAGAAACAATAGATGCAACTATATATTGGAAAATGTGCATTCAAATAAAGACCAATGGGGATGAAGCTTTAAAATCCTTACAATTGTTGGCTGATAAAGTAATAGAATGACCAATCAATATGAATGGGATTGCTCAAAGAACGGGCTCTTTTTTCAGTCTGTGAACCCAATAAGTGTAAACCTATCAGAGAAGATAGAGCTTGAACCATGTACTCAATCCAGAGGTCTTTCATCCCAAAGGAAGAATGAAAAAAGGTCACAAAGAAAACACTGTGGCTTGCAGATGCACAGCAAATCATCTCGCTACAAGTGAAGCACCAGAAACTTGAAGGTATATTCAACATATCTGATTATATCTTAACCTCAGTGGACATTAAACATTTACAAAAGGGCCTTCAGTTTATTCCCAGTGGGACAGAAAGTATTAATGATGCACTTACAGACTTAAAAACTCATACTAGAATCTTGAATCTAATTTAATGTTCTGTAATACGCCTGTCTAAGGTACGAACAAGTAAAAGAAATCAATTACTTTTTTACCAAATAGTTCCCCTTCTATTTCAGTCTTTCATGATATTTGTGAAAAGGAACTTAGAGCTTTGTATGACTGTACATATAGAAACAGGAAATATAATCTAACTCTTTATGAATAAAAAGCCTTCCAAACTCTAGAGTGTGATAATGAAATAATAATCAAGGAAGCAGATAAGTGGGGTGCTATATTTCTTATGAGTAGGCATGATTGCAATATGTATTTGTTTGAGTCTTTATCTAATAAATCTACTTTTCAATAAATTAGTTTTTGGGATATTAAGAAGTATATCTCAGATGTGAATATGTTAATATATGAAATACAATTGAATAACAATATTTCCATTGATCTCTTCATTTTTTTTCACTGTTTCTTGTGCCAAAACTCTGATATTATATGAATTAACAAAAATACTTCAATTCCTTACCCACCATCCAATGAGAACCATCATCTTAGGAAGAGAGTAGGTCACAGAATCTATTTCTATATATTTAGAATCCATTTTGAGTAAATATCTGATTTGTTGTCAGAGTTATATAAGGGACACTGGCAAGTTTCTAACAAAGCTTCATAAATTGCATCATATTAATTCTGGGATTGCTTTTATCTTTGTCACCTTTGACATCAAGTCATTCTTTATGGTAATACCCAATAAATATGGTTTGAATGCCTTATGGGATTTTTTATGAGTTAACGCTGATATCCAGTGGAGTGATTTTGAAAATATATAGCAATTATTGGAGGTTGTTTTAGCAAAAAATGTTTTTTTTTTTTATTTGAGAATCAGCCCTACTTACAAACTGCAAGTTTTGCAATGGGTACACATGTAGCAAATTTCTATGCCACTTTGACATTGAATGAGTTGGAAACTGAATTCATATTCAGTGTTTGGAGTGTATTGAATGCCAAAGTATTGCTATACCGAAGCTTTGTAGATGATTGCTTTTTAATGTGGGGAGGGAATATAGGTATGCAATGTGAATGTGTAGAATACCTTAATGCAATGACATATTTTTTGAAGTTTAAAATGAATTGTACTGACAGTAAACTTGTCTTTTTAGATGTAAGTCTACTTAAAAATGAGGAAACAATAGATACAAGTATATATTTGAAAGAAGTGCATGCAAAGAAATATACCCACAGGTGAAGCATACATATGTTTCATGTTTTTAATGGGATTGGAAAAGCTCAGTTGATTAGAGTTTGTAGAGTAAATACTAATGAAAATATGTATAAGAGACAGACAGATGAAATAGCTCTAGAATTTCTTCAAAGAGGCTATGAAAATACATTAATTCAGGGAGTAATAAATGAAGTATCTAATAATAGGGGGAATACTGCTAGACTTTTCTTTAAAGATTCTAGTAATGAAGAAATAGGTAATGATGTACAAGTGTTAAATAATTGTAGATGCATACAGTTTAACACTGTTGGATATGTGACCACATATAATAGAAGGACCAATGATGTTAAGTGAGTTATATGCTATAACTGGAATATTCTGAAAGCATTGCCTTAGCATACCAGATGATAAGCCCAGGTTCTCATATAGAAATTGTAACAACTAGAAAAGAAGGTTATGGTACAAAGATTTCAAGTTAGAACATAAAATTGGGTACCTAATATGTGTTAAACATGTCTTTTGTATAACTGAAGCTGCTGTTAAGATATCATTTCTGATAATACTTTCATACATCCTGCAGCTAAAAAGATGTATGAACTAAATTGCCAAGCAACAGGCAATACTATGAACATAGTTTATTTGCGTACTTGTATTAAATGTTCTTCTTTTTATGTAGGAAAATGTAGTCATAAATTAAAGGATCGAGTCATAGAACATTAATCAGATATATGGAGGAACATAGAGACAAACGCTTTGGCTAAACAAATTTTAGAAGCCAGGCTAGACTATGAGTTTAAATTCAGGGTATTTGATATTAAATATAAACATATCCGAGAGGAGATGTTAACAATGAATGTGAACTTCATGAATATAATTGGATTTTAAGATTGCAGGCAAACAAAGCCTGGTATAAACAGTATGGTTACAATCAAACCTATTTTAATTAAGAAACAGATGCAATTATATTGTTCTTAAATTAATGTTGATGTTATATGTGAATATTTAGTTTTAGTATTTTGAATGATTTTAATTCATTCTAATACTTTATTGGTTGGCTGTGTTTTGTTTCTGAATTCAATTATTATATAAATTGATTTACTTAAATTGCATCTGTTCCATGCTGAGAGTGGGATTTTACCTGAAAGCTTTGCTTTTAGTTTCTTTAATAAAATGACTTGACATTTCTAAGTGCGGAGTTTCTTCTTTACTTTATATCCTTGATCCTTAGAATCAGATATTTCTGTACTTACAATAAATTATACACATCTCAAACGATTATTTACCTCTCATTTTTATCTGGAGTGAATTATTTTTAAATCTTATTTTCTACACCCTTACCTTAGCACCTATTGAATTTCTTTTCCTAACTTCCTTTACACCTTCACAAACATCTGACTAATTACTTTCAATTTCTTCTTCATTTTCAGCACTCTCAGTACAGTTACCATTATCCTCTAAAATATAACATTTTATCTGCATCATCTTTTTATTACTTCATCCTCTTTCCATTAATACATTTTACCTTTACCCCTCCTTCCTCATTATTTTCAGAAATTACATTTTCCTCATCATCCTGCTCAACAATATATTCCTTATTCTTTTTATAATCAAACCAAAAATGGCTTTCACTTTTATATATTCTATATTCCTTTTTATACTTATTCAACAAATAGTCTTTTCCCCATTGATTACATTTTATTTTTAACAGTTATTTATCAAATGTATGAAATCCCCACAAAAACATGTTTTTGGTTGTTCCATATACCAAATTATTCTTCTATTACTGTCCACAGTTATAACAGTTGATAAATGCTTTATCACATCATTTTTATGTTTTAAGATAACATTCACCTCCCACCCCCCCCATTCCAAATACTTCTCTCATCTTTAGTTTGCACTCTGTCAGAAACTGAATAACACTTTAATGAAAAATTATTTTTAACACCTTTTAACTCAATATTATCAGTACAAAATCGAACATTTTGTTTTTACTGAGTTGCTTGCATGGAAAATACATTTTTTTTTCATAGACAGTCTTTTCTTTCACAATTAAACAAAACTCTCACCATTAAGTCTTCAATCTGGAATGTCAAGTTACAAAACATTTTCTTTTCCCAGATGAATCAGGGATCTATTGTCTTTCACTTCAAAATGAATAAGAAGCACTAAATAATCCCACACAAAATGTCTGTCTATTGTTTCTTCTTTCTTATCTAAATGAGAAACCTTTATTTTGTCAATAAAGTTTACAGTATTGCTTGTTCTTCCAACTGCATCAGCATACACTTTTCCATATTGGATCCCACCTATATCATGTCCAGCCATTTCACAACTCATTTTCCTTCTTGCACAGCTCACTGTCCATTCAAAAACTTTTTCCATCATATCCAAACATGAAATCTCAGACTTTTTTCTGGGATTACCATTGTTAGTAAACCAACCAGCTTTCATCAGGCAAAACTTCAGATGTGATATAGAAAGTAATAACCTCTTCAAACTACCAACGTTGAAAGTCCTCTAGACACTGACTATTCATGCTATCTACTCATTTTTCATCAGTTTTCTGTTTGATTGGCAGAACCACACTCCTATCACTAACTGAACAACTGTCTTCTCCTGCCTTTAGTTGCACAGGTTCTCCTAGTTGCCTTCACATCAGGAAGAGAAGCCAGAGGTGGGAACAAAAAACAAATTCCCCACTCACAATGAAGAGTATAGGTCCCTTTGTTTATTTATAAAAATAACTCTTATTTAGAAAATATTTACATATTTACAAATATTTACACATGTACAAATATATAAATATACTTATCTGCTTACACATATTCATAATTTCCTTTACAATCATACTAAATTTCATCCCTATTAGTCCCCCACTTCTTTTTCCATAACCACCATCTGATTTTACTTAATGTTGTTGCTAAAATTCATTTACCATCAAACATCATTTCATTTATTCTTTCATTCCATATAACCCATATAACATAAAATAACTTTTTATCTATTCTTTTAACATATTCTTTGGATATATTCTTATAATATCCATATTTAATCATATCCATGTTTATTTTATCTACTTCTTTTATATATTAAAAAAAATCTTCTTTACATAGTTTTCCCCATAATTTTTTTTACTTTTTTTACATTTTGAAAAACGCATGTTCTGTCATCTTGACAATGTTCATAGGGAAGAACAAGGCTATTTGCCCTTGTGGGCCATTTTAAGCCTAGTCAATTTCCCTCAAAGATAAGAATCAAATCCTGTACTTAGTTTCAGTGAGGTAAGCACCTTAACCAGTATGCCAAACCCCAATCCCCTTTAAGAATGGGGTGTTGAACCCACACCTCCATCTGGAGACCAGAATTCCCATGAGTCATGGAAGGTGCTTTACTCTTGAGTCTGGGACTTTAGACCAATTGGCCATCCTGACATTCATATGTAAACATATTCTATCACTTTTCTTTTTATATGGCATGCTTCCTCCTTCTGAGAATTTATCTATTATCAGTCTCTACAAAAATATTAACATTCTGATTTCTGATTATACCATTTGCACCTAATTTTTCAGCTTTATTTTTTTTCAACTGTAGATTTTACCGTGGTTTTACATAGTAATGTTTTATCATCACATTCTTATACCGAACTTTTCGATCTTTTTCTATATCATCAATTTTTATTTTCCACAAAAAAATATTTTTTCTTGGTAACATTTTATTTCTTCATTTATACACTCTTTTTGACTTTTCATCATACCCCCAAATTTATCAGACTTATATTTATACTGTTTTACTACTGTCTTTTACATTTTTCATTTATCTACTTTAACACTTTGAACAAATGTAATGAAGCAGCTTATAACACTGGGTTAATTAACACTAAACATCCTTCTTCTTTATTTACATATAAAAGTCCTCTATTTCCTGGGTTCAATCTGGATCTGCATAAAAATGAAAAAGAAAATTATCTGCTATAATTCCTTTTCGAATACTGTTGGCAACATGCATATACTTGCAAAGTATGCTATTTTTCCTGTTAGTACTTAATTTTTAAATACACCTTTTTCCTGAATGTTATTTTATATGATCTCCAGGAAAGACATTTGTTTTATTTCTTCTGTCTTTTTTCCATTGAATTCTACTTACATTGTTATTCCCAAATATTACACCTAACACAGAACTTACATTCATTGTAAAATATATACCCATGATATTTACTTCATCACCCAAACCTTTACTTTTCTCCTTATTTAAAGCCATCCCTATCTTCTCTAGACATACCCTTGGGCAAATTATTACTTCTTTTATCCACATTTTTTTCTTGCAATTACTATAATGTCAGCTGTGTATGTTAATAGAACTGGAATTGTTAACCCTTCAGGTGGTATGTACCCCACCCCCTTCATGTCATAATTTATTTCACATACTACCACATTCATAACTAATGTAAAGAGCATACAGCTCATTGGATTTCCCTGTCTTACACCACTCTTTATATGTACCGTTTGGCTTAAGTAGCGATTTATAAGTATTTTTACTGTATTATTACTATACGCTGACATGCATGATTTCCTAACTTTCTCACTTATACTGTACTCTTTCATTATATCCCCTAAGAGTCCATGTTCATTTGTGCCAAATGCCTTAAGATCTTGTGTCTTGATTCTCACTTCTTCTTTTCTCTTCATAATATCATTCACAATTTTTCTACCTATGATTAATATAATAATATTTCAGTTCACATTTTCTTGCATCATGTCCCATTTCTCTGCAAGTATAACATTTTCTATTGTCACCAGTACTTAGCAAATGTCCTTATTTTCCACAAATTAAACATGTTTTGTGTTGCCCATAGTATTTTACAACACCACAATTCCCCTCCACAGTTATCATGCTTGGTATATGTATAATTGTTTCTCTATATTTTTAACACAATAGTACAATCCCAGCCACCAGTCCATAAACCCCATTTATCATAAACTTTTCCAATATCCAGTACTTGTTAACATAAAGCTTTCAAATATATTATACAAGTGTCTCTTTATACCCCTGTTCGAAATTGTACATGCATTTTCCTTTTTGTTTCTCTGTTAAATGCTTTAATAACATAAAGATTCCATGGGTTACAGACTTTCTTTTTTTCATATTCTGCAAGAAAATTTTCCACGGAAAAAACAGTCTGAAATATTATGTCACAAAATGTCTTTTTTGTTAATAAGAATACATGTTTTTACCCCATGTGCTTTAACACCCAAAGGAGCTATTAAATTGTCCCACACTTCATAAATGTCCATTTCTTTTTCTTCTTTATTTTGAATCCTTACAGAGTACTTCTGCTTTTCATTTTCTTCTGCCTTCTTTTATACTACTGCAGTTTTTGCCCCCTTTTACTTTCCCTGCATGTGTTTTCTTTTCTATCTCATGGCTATTCTGCAGGATTGTCTCTACATCTTCCTTTTGTATTTTAACTACAATGTCCCCACAGGAAACTTCTCCTTAATTTTCTGGCTCACTCTGCAAC
The DNA here is from genome assembly GCF_019279795.1 of Protopterus annectens. NCBI lineage: Eukaryota > Metazoa > Chordata > Ceratodontiformes > Protopteridae > Protopterus > Protopterus annectens. Next base: position 1,480,200,066 of record NC_056728.1, on the reverse strand, counting down.
ACCATTTCTTTAAGTAAATTATCCTGCAACCCTATAGACTGGAGGGTTGTAATTATACATCTATCATTTTCTGACTCATCTCTATCAAACAAGTTTCTTTGAAACATTTCCTCAGTACTTGCACACATTCTCTTGTCTCAATATTTGTTTTTTTTTTCTGTCATTTCTTTCACTTCTCCATCATCTACTTTTGTCTCCATTGCCTCCCTGTTTCTCCAAGCCACCTCTGCACCAGGGACATAAACAGAAAGTGCTCCTCCAAAACGGTTCTCACTCACAGCAATGAAGAGTAGGGGAAGGTCCCTGGTGCCTTGGCAAAATTTCCACTAGCAGTATAAATACTGCCTTGGGTCTCTACTGGAAAGATGCCAGTAATGCAGTGGGACTAACCTGGTCAATAAATTAAAATAAAAAATGATGGCGAAACTTCAAAGTTAAATTACTTGGGATGTAGCAAGACTTAAAATGCATGCTATATACAGCACAATATTATGAGCAATGAAAATGTGCATTTGCTAAATTGTATCCCATAGCTCTAACAGATATGCATACTATTATTTAACATGCCTAGTTGCCTATATGGATAAAATTACACCAACCCAAACACTTGACAATAACAAAACAAAATGGTATACTATGTATAATCATTAATGCAATATGCTTCAGTATTTTTGAACTTATAAAGTGCTTATTGAGCTATCTTGCTAAGTCAGCATTTTCCACATTGATTTATACAGAGCATCATTTACCTCAAAGGCAATACACAAGAATATGCTGAAATAATTGTAAACTGAGCCACCCATTCTAAGCTTGAGGATATAACAAATCTACTGGCACAGTGCAGTCAGGGGTGTAGCCAGAGAATATAATTTTGTAAACATGTGTTCTTCCTGCTGCTCCCCAACAATCCTGTCATTTGAGAAATTGAAACATCCTCTCATCATTTAATAAATGCTTGCATCACTTTCCATCTAAAACTATCACACAGATATTTTTTCAATCTATGCAACTCTTTTGGAGGCGTTAGTTTAGACAGTTTGGAAACAGTATGGCATAAATAAAGCATGGTTTCTCTAAGTAATGCACAGAAAATTGTACTCAGCTGAGTACAAAGGGTATGACTAGCTATACATTTGAATGCAGTGGTGCTGGAGGATTGTTGTCTCACTGGAAGAGGTTTTGGGTTTGATTCTCAGCTGGGGTGCTTTCTGTGCAGAGTCTGCATGCCCCCCCTCCATTCATGTGGGTTTCCTCCAAGTTGTCCTGTTTCCTCCCACATTCCAAAGACATGCATCTGGAGTATTTTTCTCCAGGCCTCTGCTGAAAATGGGCTCTGTCCCTGATGAACTTTCCTGGTAAACAAATGTTAAATAAATAAATTCTGGCCGATAAATTCATTTCTAACTTTGCCCTGCTTTCTGTCCTAAATACCTCTCAGAAAATACCCAAAACCATATCTCCGAAAACTGTCACCAATGACCTGCTCTTCAATGCACTCTCCAAAGACAAAAACACTGCATCAATGTGCTCTGACAATATCCCATAGTGCCTCATTTATAGCAATGAAATAGATTAATAATGTGTTAAAATCACTGTCTAAATCTCAGTTCTTTCAGCCTTAGCACTCAGTGGAGTGCAGTCATATTTCTTCCCTTAGCAGTCTTTATGCTGACAAATAGCAGAAGAATCACTAATATAGAATGTAGAACCCTCCATCAAAAACCTTCTAAGTGCAGTGCCTTCCTGTGTTTGGTATAACCTTGCATTTGTTTTGTACTGGGATCCATCAAACTTCACCAAAGAGTGACAATCAATTGATGTTATGAAAAGATCAAGGTGATGGACCTCTTCCACTTTTCATAATGATATTAGATAAGTTTAGCCCTTGACATTTTGTAATTAATTATGTTTTGTGTTTTCCAGGTACTTCATGATTTCTTGTATTTGGACATTCCTTCATTACTTTAGTTTCCAAAATGGTGGCAATTAGACTGAATGGCCTTATCTTGGGCAAGGACTCTTCAAAGGTAGATGTCACATAGGAACTATTTTCTGGCTTGTCTTGCTCATAATTTTTGTTGATTTTTCATAGTATTAACCATCAAGATGGTTCCCCTTTTATTTGATGAATCCATTTGGTGGCAGTGATGGGTAGGTCGCAAAGATGTAGCTCCTGTCACTTATATTTGGACTTTTGTTAGAAGTTCAGCATTACTGTCCTCAGAGTAGTTTGGCCTGGTCAACCATCATTTCCAGCTATGAAGTGCAAACATGTGCTCAACAGCAGCAGAGGCCTCAAAGAGATTCACCAAGCACAGCATTCCAGGGCAAGTTCTTTAGCCTTTTTTGTTTTGGAACACTAATAATTCAAAGTCATGGTCTTGACCTGGTTTCAACCAAATTGTATTCATTTTTCTGATATTTTTTATGTATTGCTTAACCTTCTTCTTTCAGTTTGCAAGATCATTTGCATATACAGCCACTGTATATATTGTTAGGATCTATTAAGTATTTAAATTTTGTTTGTGATTTAAAAAAATGGGTATTAAAGAAACAAAATTAAACCTTTTTGGGGTTACTTTTGAGACGTGTCATTGATGTTGAAATGTTCAATTATTTCAGAAAACATTGTTGACTGGGAGTCATGTTACAGCTAGAAGAGGGGTAAAACAGCCACTATTTCATGGTGGGCCATTGCAGGGCAGTTTTACCCACCTTTTTGAATTTCTCCCTTACTTTCCTTGCATTTATCATGCATGCATGCTGGTGGGAGAATGAGTGATGTTAATGCTGCCCACCATGTAGTTGATAGCATGCCATGGAGCACCTTCAGGAGGAAAAGCAGCAGGTGGTATGTGACCTGATATAGGCTGCTTGGAAATTATTTCAGAGTATAGTGGAATACACTATTTATGTGGTATCATTTAAAAGTTAATTTCCTTGGTGCAGCTAATAAGTGTTGCAATTACTATACTGATTGTCTTCTGTTTTTTGGGGGGAAGCAGGTCAAGAGAAAAATGTCCCTTCATGCATGGAGGGAATTATTTTTGGAACCACAAAGGTTTTAGAGGAGATGTGCCACTGATAAGATAATTAAACATTGCAGGCTGCT